>NW_017306282.1:163946-166684 GCF_000935625.1 Nanorana parkeri
CGCCGGTATGTGTTCTCTCACCTCCCGATCTACTGAGCCGACCTGTGACAGTCTCATTGTCACAGGTCGGCTAGAACTATGAGGTGAGTGGAAATCACTCACCTCATAGTTCTCCTTTAATGCAATCTAGTTTTAAACACATGATAAAAAAAAAAAAAACTGCGGCCTATTTACCCAAAAAGTCAATTTTATTTTCTATTTCTAACAGAAACCTTCAGCTCACCTTTAATATAAGAAAATCAGAAACAGGACACGCGCTGCTAGCTCAGCGATTATGTAATGCTAAAGTTTACTTAATCCGACATAAGAAGGGCAGAAGGCCAAGAGTCACAATGAAAACACTGAGTGCTGTAAAAGAAAAATTGGTAGACAGCAATCATTTTGAAGGTTTCTTGGAGGGACATATGCTTACACAATGGGAGTCAGCAATACCCTAGCGATTGTATGAGCAAAGGACAGGTAAAGTCCAGCTGGAATATTTTCCCCCATTGCGATTTTTGGCTCATTGGCCTTTTTAAAAGACAGAACACATAAAGCTAAGTTTATTTAGTACTCGGTGTTTACTTTTTTATGTTCTCTAAATAACTATAGTGTATTGATGTCACTGCTACTATTCAGAAGACTCAGGCTGGTCATACTCTGATCTATTTTTCTCATTCAACCCATGGCCTGAAGGAGAAAAATAGAGCAAATTACTCCAGCAAGACATGGGGGGGTGTCGATCGAGGAATCCCGCTGTTTGCATTGTATTTTGACAGTGGCTGCCGGCTCCTATCGTGCGAACATTTTTCAGCCAGCTCCTTCAAATCAGCTGATCGAGGGATGCTGACCGAAAGGGTGCCGACAGTGACACACACTGTGCACATTGTGTCCGGTTCCTCTAAAACCGGCCGACGTTCGCACAGTGTATGGGCACCTCCAAAATGGACTTGTATTAAAGGAGAACTATGGGGTTAGGGCTTTACCCAATATCTCTCCTAAGGGTAACGGGAGGACACAAACTAGCGTCCTCCCGTTACCCAAAGTTCAGTATACCGCGAGCTGTACGTCGCAGCCGGAACGGATCCTGACAATTATGTCTGGATCCGCCCAGCTGCATGAGTGACAGCTGGCTCTGCCTATTTAGAGGCAGAACCAGCTGTACCTGCCCACTCCCCGTCCGTTCCTCCATTCAGCGCTGGAGGATCAGAGGGGAGGGGGAATCCAGTCCCTCCCCTGTCACGGATCTCTGCCGGCACAGGATCGAGAAGTGAGCGAGCGACGGTATGTGTTCGCTCACTTCCCGATCTACTGAGCCGACCTGTGACAGTCTCATTGTCACAGGTCGGCTCAGATTATGAGGCTGAGTGAAAATCACTCACCTCATAATTCTCCTTTAAGCTTCCCACAAAAAATAACCTGTTTGCGCATACTGACAACACAGAACTGAATTATTGCTCTTGGCAATATCACTACTTTTCATTGGTGCTTGTAAATTAAAATGCTTTTTTTTTTTTTACAGGCTGAGCTCCAGATCGGATGGAACGCCATCTAAGACTTCTGGTTGGCATAGGTCTCATCGGTTCTTTACTGCTGTGACCCCAAGCAGGGAGACCTCCTCCCTAACGCCCTGGTGTGATGGCCAAGGCTCAGCTATGAGCTAAACTTATTGGTTTCCTCTCTTTAAAATGCATGTGGTATCACCAATCCCCTTTTTGGATTATCCACTAGATTAAAAGAAGAATGCATCACCCTAGGCCATGCTCATAGATTTTGAAGCTATTTCCCAAATTTGTAAGGCCCTGAATAGTTGAAACCAAATTACTACACAAATTATATTTTCCTAAGAATGATTTGTAATTATCACTTTAATCTCTCTCTCCACAGAGAATTAATTAAAGGTTTGGAGAAAAGAAGCATAAATCAACCACATCTCCCTTTCTCACAAGATGTGTAACACCACATCTTCAATTAAAAACAAAAATAACGTTCACTCTGAAAAGTGCCCTAAAAAAAACAAACAATCATATATCTCAAGATCAGAGACTAACAGGGTTATCCACTGAGGCCTCGTTCACAGGAGAATCGGCCGGCACGTACAGGTCCGTGCTGTGTACACGGCCGTATCGAGCAGCTCCCAGGAAGGACAGGTGCTGCGTGAGATTTGTACGCAGGCCCTGTCCTTCTCTCTGGGAGTACACGGCCGTACGCCGCCCTACGCTCACCCCAAGTTCAGGTCCGTACGGGTGCAGGTGTCCCGGCTCGGACGCAGACAGGATCCTTCCTGTCTGCGTACGAGTACGGACACAAGCACAGACATGCAGGGCGGGTGAGCGTAGGGCGGCGTACGGCCAAGTAGTCCCATAGAGAAGGACGGGGTTTGCGTACTAATTACACGCAGCACTTTTGCTTCCCGGAGCTGCTCGATATGGCCGTGGATGCAGCACGGAGCTGTATGTGCCGGCCGATTCTTGTGTGAATGAGGCCCAAAGGTTGAAGAGTTTGGAGAAGGCAGGAGAAGGGAACAAAACCAAAGGATCAGGATGACAGCAATGAAACTAGCATTTTGTGAAGGAGGTTGGCAATGGCGACTTCCATCACTTTGGGAAAACTTGTGGAATCCATTTGAACGCTCACAAAAACAGTGCCAGTGTCTTTCGTAATAAACTGCCCACTTAAGAGCCAAACGTTAGCTCCATCCATGGCTTGCTGGCCACGTGCGATGGGTCATTAGATACTCCTGGCTGTCAGAATGTTTC
>NW_017306282.1:167173-171482 GCF_000935625.1 Nanorana parkeri
AACTCTCAGACTGACAGACTCCGCCATCCACGCTTACGGTGCGTGAACAAATCTCCCCCTTTGTACAATGAGGGAATTTATCAAACCGGAGCAGACAGAACCTGGAGCAGTTTTATAGCAACCAACCACCATCTATCTTTCATTTTCAAAACTTAATGAAACAAACTGAAAAGAAAAGCTGATTGGTAACTCTGAGCAACTGCTCCAGTCTCTCCCACTGTATTCTGACAGTAGTGCCCGCCACAGACAGAATACCCAAACATGCAATGTTCGGCCAAAAATATACCAGCATGTCCTTTTGCCAAAAGTCAAACTCATGATCAACATTTGTCACGGAGATAAAATCATCCGAAATTCAATCCGTGTGTACCCAGCACTGCGACAGAATTAAACCTGACCACTTCTTAACCAGTTGACATCCGCGGTGTTAAACCCCCTTCCCATCCAGGCCATTTTTCAGTATTCAGCGCTGCGGTACTTTGACTGACATTTATTCCGTCATGCAGCGCTGGACTGAAATTAACGTTATACCCTTTTTTGGGGACACATAGAGCTTTATTTTGGTGGTATTTAATCACCACTGGGGTCTTTATTTTTTAATATATTAAGGAAAAATTACAGAAAATTTAAAAAAAAAACAGTTTACCCTATATTAAATTCTAAAACTTTTATTATTACCCAATTTTTTGGTAAAATATAAAAGACGGGGTCACGTCGGATAAAAAGACACCAAATATGTCAAGCCTTAAAATTGCGCACGCGCGTGAAACCTCAGAAAACTACATTACCCAAAATTGGCCATAGGCGACGCATGAAAAGCTTTTGCCGCTTTACAGCTTTTTTAGTGTTATCAGTGATTGATGGCCCTAAGATTATTGCTCTCACTGCGATGTTCGCGGCAATATGTAACATGTGTAGCGCAATTGTCATTTTCGCGTGCTGGCGCATCCAAATGCGGAAGTGATGTAATACACATCACTTCTGCAAGGAGCTGATCTCCCTCCCTCTTCCTCCTGACGCCCTCCCGAGCCGCTCCCTGGGCTAGCGGATCCGGGGATTTAAGGTGAGGGGAGGTGGGCAGCGGCGCGGGGGTCTCCGAAATTCACACCATACAACTGATCGGCGGCAAGAGGTTATCGAGTGATCACTATTGCAATGCTTTCCAGGCTTGAATACAAATATAAAAGAAATAAAAATTTTTTTATATATTATTAATGATATATTTTTTTAATTTTTGCAAAAGGTGAACTTATCCTTTAATTATGCCTCTGTGTTCAGTGAAAATCTGTCTCATCTTTGGTAATGGAACTTTTTCAAAACTTCACAAACTGTCGCACTTGGCTGCCCCGGAAAACAGACGCATAGGACTGTAACTCTGCCGAACCAGAGGCAGCCTGATCTGCATCTAATTATTTCGATAATTTGCTTTAAAATATTCCCCAGAGGGATTTGGTCAGATTGTATAAACTCATTGGAACAGTTTTCACACCGATATATTTATTCATTTTATGTGGTTAATGCAAGTTTTGCATTCTCAGCTTGCGACTGTATTTGAGAGTTGCAAATAATTTAAATCTCAAGTATATGTATTGTGGCAGAAAATAATCTTTGTTGCCCGGGGTTATGGCTGGCATGGTAGTAGATGCATCTGTCTCTGAGTCCCCACCAAGCTTTCCAAATACCATTCTCCACACATGAAGAGGATGGAGGCTATATCTGCTCCACCTCTCTTCTTATCCTCTGTGGATGGGGAGCAAAAGTAGCCCCCCTCCAGAAGGAAGGACAGTGTCGGCACCAATTCAGAGATGATTTTTTGGATCTACAGCCGAGTGATACACAAATAAGATACATTTATGTTACTAGTTAAGGTTCTTGAATGCATTTTTAAGATTTAACACCTGAGTTTAGTGTCACTTTAAAGTGTTTGCACTAGTGTCCCAGCACTTCCTGAGTGTGTGGGCTTCATGCGAACAGAGATTGTCTGCGCTTGCCCAAACCTGCGCAAAAAAAAATACTGTCATTGGCACACACTATCCCCCTCTCAGCTGCGGCCGGGGCATTCTCTGTCCCTTTGTTATGTAGCTCTAGGGATTTGTCTAGCCCTGCCCTAATAATATAGCTAATTAAAAAATGTTTCTTGAGTGGAGCAGCTTTACCCTATTCCCTGGGAGGAACAGATTCACAGAACAGATGCAAGAAAAATGCTTCAATCAGGTGGGCAAGAAAAAAAGTCTCCACATAATAAATAGGCTGGTCAGCCCGGAGCAAAATATTAAAGAAAAAAGGAGTCGTAATTCCATATGGTAAAAAAAAAAAGGAAATGAGCGGACACCACGCTTCCCAATCAGTAAACAGATCATTGTGGACACAACAACATATGAGAAAAGGGGCAAACCAGCATCCTCCTGACAAAACAGCGGAGTTCTAAATAGGAGAGGGTGGACAATGCCGCATAGGGCTGGGCAATGCCCAATATCAATGCCCCATAGGGCTGCCCAGGGGGTGGGCACTGCCCCATGGGGCTGCCCAGGGGGTGGGCACTGCCCCATGGGGCTACCCAAGGGGTGGGCACTGCCCCATGGGGCTGCCCAAGGGGTGGGCACTGTCCCATGGGGCTGCCCAAGGGGTGGGCACTGTCCCATAGGGAAAAGGTGAAGTGGACACAAAAGTAGGGAAACATTCTGCTATTTGCATTAAGAATTGTATCCATTTTAAAGAAGTGGTCCGCTACCCGACAGGAAGGCACCTGGTATGACTACTCACCTCGTCCCCTGGCTGTGCCCCTCCTCTCATGTAGGCCCCCTCTCAACGTTTACACACACAGCAGCTATGCCTTCCACTAGTGTCATCCTTTACCTGTCCGTGTCTCCTCAATGTCTCCCAGGACCCATTCTTCGGGCCTTCCGGCCCTGTCTCCTCACGCGGTACCAAACACGGCCTCTCAGGCCCGTCTCTCCCCTTCTTGTCACCCGTCTGCTGTCAGATCCTCTCCTCGCGGATTTCCGGCCCACACAAACCCGCACCGGCCGTTCACGCAGCGAACACACACGGCCTGCAAACCGCCCACAACAACAAACAGCAGCAACACTGCGCCTGCGCTCTCGGACCGCCCTGCCAGCTCCGCCCACACCCTGGCAGCCCGTAGGCAGCAATGCGCATGCGTCATGCTTGAAGTCATGCTGCGCATGCTCAGTGTGCGCCATGATGAGTGTACTAGGTTACTCGGGTTCATATGCTGTCCTGATAGATTCTATGTATCATTTCTGCACGTTGCATTTCCGTCTACCGCCGGTGATGTGTCGAAAGTGCGAACTTATCGAGTTGTGGGACCGCATTACTTCCGGTTTCCTCAGAACTACGAGGTTTTTACACAAAACATGATTATTTTTTTTTATTCATCCCAAATATTTGAAGCAGATGTAAAACCAATTTGCTAAGAAAAAATAAATGCATGCCAACAATGCATTCCTCAATATTAAAACATTTTGCTTTGCTTTTATTTTTTTTGCGACCTCCTGACCTCTTTCAGTACCTCTCTGTAAACTGGCTAAGGCCCCGTTCACATGTAGCGAATTATCGCGCGATTTGCGCCGCGATATCGCGCATTTTTGCCACGCGATATCGCGAGAAGTCAGCATGTTGTCTTGTGTGCCCATCACATCAGGTGACACTACTCACTTGTCCCAGAGTTTAAAACCAATTATTCTCTAAATACAAGAGCCATGTGTATTGTTACTTGAAATAAAGACTTATCACTGTCACTCTCTCTCCTTGTGCAGGGTGACTGGTCTTGTCTCCGCCCCCTCCTGTGGTTTTCTGCAGGCAGTCTCTAGTGGGTGGAGCCTGCTGGGTCTCTCCCACAGCTCTGCTCTCTGCACAGTATTTTTTTTTTTTAACCAAAACCGGCCCTAAACGCATCAAAAACGCATCCAAAATGCATCAAAAACGCGTCAAAAACCCACTGCACTGCGTGTGCAGAAACCTGAACGGATCTGGTCTGCATTTGGTGTGAACAAGGCCTTAATCTGCTCGATCGAGCACAGTAAACCTTTCCCTGCGATCGTTTTTTTTTTTCTTTTCTGACATCGGGAGCCGCGGCCTGACCGTCAGTCAGAAAAGAAAAAGGCATACGAATGCATAGCTAGATTCCTATTGGCTATTGCACTTTGCAATAGCCAATAGCAAACTAGCTAATGCACCCGCCCACTGCTGCAGTCAATCAGCAGAGGGGGACCTGCATTTTCCTATCAGGTCCTCTTCCGGTGATTGAAAGCAGCAGAGGGCGGGTGCAATAGCTAGTTTGCTATTG
>NW_017306282.1:171674-232902 GCF_000935625.1 Nanorana parkeri
GAGGGCACCTGCCTGAAATGAGAGGGACACCTCTCTGAAATTGCTTCTTTCAGGTTGGGATCCCTACACAGCTCCCTCAAGTGACCAGAGTGACATCAAATTCTGGCTCCCGAAACCTCTGCATTGAGTGCAAGGGAGCTGTACAAGCAATGCACATGTGGATGGAGGTCTGCCACTGCACAGCAGCCCACACTGAACCCCTAAAATTTTTGGGGGGAGTGTGTATGTGTGTGAGATTGTGTCTGTGGTTGTGTGCAACTGTCAGTGTTATAATTGCAAACTACCACGTAATCGCACCTACTGTTTGTTCTGGTACAGGAGGTGCGTTGCCATTCATTTAAATGGGACCCCAAACACACCTCCCTCCCACAGTTCGATCGCTTGCACCGGAACATGCGGTACCACAATGCCGTGCATTCAAGTGAGGTGCGACTTGGGTAGGGACTTAATGACCAAGGACAAATGTGGGTCCTGAGGTTATACAGGTTCAGAACCACTGATCTAGAGCTAAAGCTGTGCAAATGGCATTCAACCAGCTATACATGAGGCGGAACGTTTATATATCAGCCCTCCAGCTGTGGTGGAACTACTAATCCCATGAGGCATTGCAAGATTCTCACAGCTATAGGCGTGACTCCCAGAGACAGACACATTATGGGATTTGTAGTTTCACCGGAGCTGGATGCTGGATACACTTTTCGTCCGATGATCGAACCGTCATACGATTTTTGTACGGTGGCCCCATCCTCCCCCGATTATCTCAAGGTTGGGTCAGCAGTAATTAAAATAAAGCACCTGGACGAATTGCGGTAATCGACCGCACGTATTTTTGTCTGCGCATTTGCAGTGTAAATCGTACTAATTTTGACGTACGGAAACGCCACCAACCTTGCCAAAATCGTACGATCGACCAAAGTTTTCTACCTGTTGGTTAGTCAAAAGTCGATCGATTGTACAGTATTTGCGGTTGTACACTGCCCATCAACCTTACGAATATCGGCCGAAAACGCGATCGCATATGACATTCGTAAGGTGTATGGGCACCTTTACACTGGAAGTGATTCCACAGGCTGTCAAACATGCGCCTTCTCTTACATCACTGGTCAGCGACCTAAGAGCAGGCGGGGCCCATCGAAAGAAGAGGAGGAGGTGCCTGGGGACGGAAGAGGGGGCGGGCCCTGATGACCATGGAGGCAGACATAGCTGACAGGTAAGAGGTGTGCAGCCCATCTGAGACCCTGCAGAGCCCACTATAGAGAGTCTATGGTGGGCTCTGCAGGGTCACTCTCAGGTGGGCTGTTTGGTATATCAGGTGGGCTCTGCAAGTGGCATAACTAGCAATCACGGGGCCCCATACAAAGTTTTGCTGTGGAACCCTGTGATTTCTAGTTACGCCTCTGAGACTGAGATGGAGCCTTGCTCTTATCACATCACAACAGATGTAACTGAGACCTAAATGGAAGACGGGGAACTCCAGATATGCAGGGAAGTGCTAAACGTGCATTGGTTTCTGTTTACAAAGCAAACACTTCTCATACCTCAAATCACTGGCTTTCTACTTCCTTCTTCCCCTTGCAATGTAAGTCAGGATTAGTTCAGGATTATTTAAAGCTGAACCCCAGACGGATATAAAAGACATAAATTAATGTAGCTCTGTAATAATAAATGCATTTTTTAAATGTAAACAGTATAAGTACCTGGATTTGACTTGGTATCAGCTTTTAGCATGCCCCTGTACAACAGAACTCAGACCGGGGTTAGGGAGGAACAGCATAAGAAGCCCGTCAGTCGTTCTCCATTGAAAGCAGCATGCTGATAAAAGAAGAGCGCAGAGTGACATAGATGAGCGGTAAAGATAATAACGTGACCAGCACTCCAGAGGTTAATGAAGCAATAGTCAATTTATTGGCACATTGCCAGTCAACTGCGCGGCGCCATCCGTGGCCACTACAAGCACCCACCCGTCCACACGGGTTTTCATTTGACTCCGGTAAGGAGTGCAGCAAGAACCTCTCGTTTTCTGAAATAGATGAGCTTCTCATTTTGCTGCTTCTCCTTTCTCTGTCCAATCACGGGCTGCGGGAGGGACAAGACCTCTAAGTGTCACTGAACTACAGCAGAGAAAAATCAGGTCTCCTGCCCTGCCAGTAAGGGCAGTACTGTGTGGCAGAGCTGTGTAATATAACTCAGGACTGGATGGACAGAAATACAAATCATTTAGCAGATAAAACATCTCCCTGGTATGTATTTCATCTTTGTGTTTAGCTGTTTGCCTGGAGTTCAGCTTTAATCTTCACGATTCTATACAATCATTCTGTAAAGTAACGTGATTACAACTATCATTCCCTATGGTCCCCTTTTATTTCCTGTGTTATGCTGGCCACACACCTTACAACCATCGCAAGACTTTTGTCTTGCGATGGTTGTAAGGTAATTAAAAAAAAGTACGATCTGCCCGTCTTGGACAGGCAGATCGTACTTGCGATAATCGCAAGCCCGCCCCGCTGAGGGGCTGCTTCAGATGACCGCAATGCTGAACGGGCAGCGTGCGCTTGCGCACACCGGCCCGTGCGGCATTTATCTTACGAACATGCCACACACTCGCCGACAATCGTACGATTCTCGGCGGGTTTTCTAACATGTTCCTAAGATAAAAGTCGTGCGACCGTACAGTAGAAACGTTCGCACGCCTTCCACACACCTTGCGATAATCGTACGATTGCGGGATTTCCCGCGATCATACGATTATCGCAAGGTGTGTGGGCACCTTTAGCGGGAGAAATTCCTCTTTATCAAAACGAAATGTGATTGGCCAGAGGGTGCAGGTATAGTCAGAAGGATTTTCCAAAATCTTCGCTCCTCTATTTGTCTTCATTTCTGTGGTGCAGAGATGATTGGAATATTACAAAGCCAGCATCACCTTAGAATGGAAGGAATAGCGCAGTAAGATGTAATATGTTCTGGAAAACTGCCATTGTTTGAGCAACATTCAGTATCCCATTGGGGCCAATCACATTCCTTTTCACTGAAATCAAATGAGAACCAGATTGAATTCTTCTATTGTGCTAGCTGACACAAGTTACAGTTTCCTAAAACTTTTCCTGGTATGTCTGGCTATTAGATGGTTATTTAGAAAGGATTACTACGCAGGTACTGTGCAAACTGTATGAACGTCTTACCCCGCTAAAGAGTTTTAATTCTGTCAGTCCTGCGATCCAGGCCCCCCTGCCAGATAGCATAACAGGAACTCTGACACTAGTCTCAATTGATTCAAAGTGAAATTATCATCAGATATTTATTATTGTAACTCAATACTTGCCCATCATTCAAAAAATGCCTTTTTTTTTTCAAAGAATAGGCATTCTGTGATTGACGGAGGATAGGAGGGGACAGGATTTGACATAATCTCACCTCGAATCACAGAATGCCTTCTAATTAAAAAAAAAAAGGCATTTTGTAAATGGACAAGTGGTGAGCAGGGGCAGGTGCTGCGACCTGACTTCGAGTCACATCTCTAACTCCCCGCAGTTCCCAGAAGACCAGCGTTATGTGTAGTAGCCGACATGCTGCAAGGTATGACTTTTATACTTTACAGCATCCCTCTACGCCAGGGATGGGCAATCTATGCCCCCCCCCCCCAAGTTGTGGTGAAACTACAAGCCCCATCATGCATCTGTCTCTTGGATGCACACCTGTGACTGTGAGAATCTGGCAATGCCTCATGGCATTTGTAGTTCCACCACAGCTGGAGGGCCACCTGGACTACCCCTGGACTACACGTAACATGCAGCATGCAGGGGTAGGAAACCTCGGCACTCCAGCTGTGTGGAACTGCAAGTCCCATGAGGCATTGCAAGACTCTGCCGGCCACAGGCATGACTCCCAGTGGCCAATGCATGATGGCATTTGTATTTTCACCACATCTGGAGTGCAGAGGTTGCCTACTTTAATGATCATTTGCACACCCGGTGTGGTGAGTGAATTATTTTTTCTGGAGTTTGGCTTAAAGCTGGCCATACAGTGGTAGATCTTCATATGAAAAATCTCATCTGAACATTCGATAATGCCAATAGAGACTTGAATGTTGTTCAAGATTTTGTTTCATTGTAATATTCAATTTTGGAATGAATGGAGTTCCTCAAACAAAAATCACATTCACTGTTAGAACTTTGTTCATTGGAGAAAACTTTTCCATCCTGCACCATTGACCTGTTTTATACAGTCGAAAACGATCGTCGATTTGACCCCATTAACTAAAGTCAAACGAACTTTTCAAAACCTCACAGCCTTCTAAGTGGCTACCCACACGCACACAATGCAAAATTGATCAAGATCATAAAACAGGAAGTAAGCTGAAACAAGCTCACTTCCTGCCGTTTCTCTAAGACATAGAACACAACCTTGTCTACCAGTTCTAAAGCTGCACATTGCACTGTCTATATTTTTAAGATCCATCATTTACTACCTCTAGCTCATAGTATCAACCCTGCGAATTAGGAGTAGATACTGTGAGATACTTATTGGTAACACTTCAATGAGGACCATTGCTGAAGGACACTATGGGGGCCATTGGAATGTGGCCAACTGCAGAATGCAGATACCGACTTTTAGAAAAGTCAGAGCTAAGGGCTACTCAGTATACTGCAGAGCTGTAGCTAGCTCCTTTTGTGCCCCAGGCAAGAACAAAAAAAGTGCTCCCCCCCCCCAATCCTCATCGCTCGGCCATGCTGCTGTGACAGTGGCACCCTCCTCTGCACTACGGCCCCTGGGTTTAAGGGGCTCTAGGTGCACCATTCAACAATATGTTCTTATCTATTTGTTACCAGTCAGAACTCAGAAATGCCTACACTTTATTCTTCAGTGAAATACATTCCAGGTACTTCTAAAGGAAATCTTTACAAAGTCTTCAAGAAACCCCTGTGCTCTGCCAACATGCTGGCGAGAGGGGCCTTTGCTCTCTGTGTAGAAGCAGTAGTCTTTCTGCTGAGGTCCAACACCCCCCCTAAAGAGGTAGGGCCCAGAGAACACAAGTCAAAGCCAGAGCTCTCCAAACACAGGAGGCACACGCTCTGGTTATTGGAGAGCTATAGATCTGACTCAGTAAGGGGCATGTGAGACCTCTGCAAAGAGACCACTGCTTCCACACAGAGAGCAAGGGTCCTTCCCTGCAGTATGCTGGCAAGGCACATGCTTTTCTACTTAGGCTGTACCTACTTTCTAAGGAAGATAAGTATGGCCCCTTTCACGGGCCCTTTCCAGTGCAATTGGTGTCACTCTTGTGACATCTGTGTCCATTCAGTTTCTTCCTCCTTCTTGCAAAACTGAGCTGGTCTATGAGCAGTCAAATGTAAGTGGACATGTGTCCGTTTGCATCCAAATACCTCCAATCAGTCACAATCAGGTCTGCCAAAACCGAGCTCTGTTCCGTTTTTTGCGGACCTGGATGGAGTCAGGGCAGTGGTGATCGGATGTAAACGCACTTCTGTTTCGATCCACATTGAGCTTCCGATCAGATCCGCCTAAAAAACTGACAGGAGGACCCGATTGGACTAACTATGTGAAAGGGGCCTAAGACTATGAACATATTTTGCTTTGATGAGTCTGAAATATGTCTAGCTGATTTAAACTGAACGTTCAGGTGGGTTTTAAACTCTTAATAAACGTACTCTTATTTTGTTGATCTAGTGAAGAGACAAATGTAGATTTATAATGCTGTGATACTGAGGTCGTGCTAACGAACAATGACTATACTATTCTAAATGTGTCACAAGGCGGCTTGCTAAAGGGATTTTCCACACTGCCTGAAGTTGTTCTTATTTACCTCCCTCGCCACGGCTGCTGCCCCAGGCACTTAAAGTGCTGATGAAATTACTTACAACGGATGCTGCTCCTTAAATTTTAAAAGTTTTAGTTTCCTGCAGAATCAGCTGATCCCCTGAGCACTGGTCCTGATAGTCTGTTTTAGGGTGGCTCCTTTCATTTGCAGCGTCCTATGGAGTCACCCTTGTGTGTGCTACGGTAGTAAGCTGTGTGTGTCACCACAAACACACAGATACAGCAGGACAAGCCACTGTCCTCCTCCCTTCTCCCCCCTCCTTCCTCCTCCAAGCTAGTAGATGGACGGCTTCTGGAGACTGCTCTGTCCCTTTTAATCTTGCACCAGATAGGACGTTCAGGGACGCCGAGCTGGGAGCATCTTGGAGATCTTCTGAAACAATATTGACTGTAAGTGCTTTGGTGAAAATGTAAGGACATACTTTGCTGGGCGATGTATATTTGTTTGATCTGGATTCCTTGTTTAAAAAAAGGTTGAGAGTTTAATACTACTTTAAAGTGAACATATAAAAGAAGACATTGACAGGTTACACAACGTAAAACATAGCTAAAGCTGGCCATACACAGTTATGTTTCTTTCATTCAACCTGCGAGCTGCATAAAAAAACTATAACAGATTCCTCCATTCATGCTGAACAACACCGTCTGCTTTGTATATTGACAGTGGTGGATATGCCGCTGTCAGATTACTCCAACAGTGATGCCAACTGAATGGCTGCTGTCACTGTTTGCCGAAAGATTTTCCATCCAGCTTATTCAACCCTCTGATGAAAGGATGTCCAGATGGAAGGGTGGCAACAGGGCCGTCCACTAAATGGTGACAAAATGTGTACAGTGTATTGCCGGCTTAAGACAGCGTGCAAAATGCAATACACCCCGAATCGCGTATTCCCTTTTGGTCAACATTTTTTGGGTTATTATGTAATTAGTCTGTGCATTAATCGGTGTCTTTCATATCAGCCTGGAGTTTAGTTTTAATACATTGTAATAAAAATTTATTTCAAAGCCATCAGCGTACCCCTTGTTAACATCACCTTCTGCTTGTCCCCTATTGTATCCAAGTTACAGGACTACAGAAGTGAACTGCAGAGCGGTATTGGGTGTTCCCAACAGGAATGGGTGTGAAATCTTCCAATGGGGGCACCTCTCACTTCCTGTTGTGTTTTCTGGACAGAAAGTGAAGTGAAATCTCCCCAATGGGACACAGACAGATGAAAAAAATACCTGGCATGAATTGTAACCATTTATAAAAGACCTTTACAACAAAGTTGTGTGGACAATTGACAGCTATGAAAATATAACTGGCCAGAAATGTATCCTGCTGGTGGGCAACTCCGGCCCTCCAGCTGTTGTGGAACTACAAGTCACATGAGGCATTGCAAGACTGACAATTTTAGACAGGACTCCCGTAGGCAGAGGCATGATGGGATTTGTAGTGTTAGCACAGCTAGAGGGCTGGAATTGCCCTTGTTCTGTCCAAACAGCGCAACTCATCGAAATCAGCAACCAGGTCACTTCCAGCGTGTTGCCAGCAGGAGATTTGGACGAGTTGGCAGTAGTGCGGATGCATGGGCACCTGTAACAGCTTGGTGCTTGTAGTGGGTTTTGTTTAATTATTTGGAATACATAGGATGTTGAAGGGTGAATTAAAAGATTCACCCTCGCAGTAACATCCTATGTCAGACATCTCAACCTGCAGAAAACTCATTTCAGAGAGGTGGCTTCACCGGTTACTGCCCCCCACCAGGATCTCACCAGGGCTGCGTGTGTGTGCCAGGCTCTCTGGGTGATGCGGGTGGGTGCCAAGCTCTGCGGGTTGGCATCGGGATCTCCTGGGAGTGCGGGTGGGTGTCGGGCTCCAGGGATATATGGGCGTTGTGGGGCTGTACTTTCCTGTGTCTGTCTCTGTGGACAGTGGAAAGGAGGAGATGTGGGACCAGATCAGAGAACACCGACACAGTCGAATTTGCTGACCTCAGCATCTGCGCTTGCGCACAGACGGGATATATGAGGAAACAGGCATTTATTTACAAAGTATCAATTTGTAATTGTTAATTGTGAGCGTTGATAATATGCCATCCATGGCAGTAAATGATGGATGGCATTCTATGCACATTCACAATTAATATCGTAAGCAATTACGATTACGCTGCCTGAGGTCCACAGCAAGAGTGGGAACTCAGGCAGCTGAACTTCTTTAAAAATGTAAAGGATCGGTGGCCTTTAGTATGGAGGCATTTTTATGAGTACAAGTACTCCTTAAAAAGGCATGTATCAGCCCTGATACCGATACCCATGCATGAGCTTTTATTTTACAAAAGAGAACATAACATTGCATAAAATGAGATTAAACATTTCCATATGCTATCCAAAACTAAAAAAAGAAAATGGCTATAAAGTTTATTAAGCAGTAGTATGTGAACAGCCAGCAGTCAATGCGTTGAGAACAGTAATATTTTAGGAAGAGTGAAGGCAGCCCACGTTTTCACTCAGTGCATGGCACACTACGGCAGCGCGGCCATGTTGTGGTTGGCAGCAAATGACAGAACCCGGAAGCGTTGCCGGGGGAACCGAGCAGCGCAGCCAATGACGCGCATAGGACGTCGCTCGTGCGTCGCATCCGGTCTTTGCCGGTGTGTTGTTGTGTCTTGCCGGCTGTCCATGGAAGTGGCTCGGCTCTGATGGTGTAGCGCTCCGGGAAGGGAAAGCCGCCAGCAATGGCCGCCGAGGCAGATAAAGACATGAACCTGTCGTTGATCATCAAATGGGGCGGCCAGGAGTTCCCTTTGTCTGCCCTGTCTGAGGAGGACACAGTGCTGGACCTGAAGCATTCCCTGAAGAGCCTGACCGGGGTGCTGCCAGAGAGGCAGAAGCTTCTGGGACTCAAATACAAGGGTGAGCTGGAGGCTGGCTCTCATTGCACTATATCACCTATTACTTGCAGGGCAGGAACCCAGATCAACCTGGTCTGATCCATTCTTTGCTCCCCTCCTCATCAGAGTTCCTGGTGCTTGAAAAAAGTTCCTGAGTTAAAGAGACCCTGTCACCAGCCATTACTTAAACAAAAGTCTTCCCATGAGATTATATGTGTATGTATCACATTTAATCCCCTGTATAGACACCCAAAAGCTGTGAGACTGCTGCTGGGTGCCGCCATTTTGAATGTGATGTCAGCAGCCCCGGCATGGTCAGAGCTCTCACTTAATTAACGCTCTATGGCAAGAGTAGCCAAACTTTGGCCCTCCAGCTGTGATGACATTACAAATCTCATAAGGCAGTGCAAGACTGACAACCATAGGCATTACTTCAAGAGACAGATGCATGCTGCGATTTGTAGTTTTACCACAGCTGGAATGCTGAAGTTGGCTCTCTCTGCTCTAAAGTTTTCCTCTTCACTCCTCTACAGACTCATCCATAAAAGTTTGTCGGGAGGGGTGGTGGAGCTGGGCCAGCATAGACAGTAATTAGACACCCCCAGAAGAGAAGATGGCTATGGCATGAAATTGAGGGGGAGGGGGAGGGGATGGGGGCTGTGCTGGGGAATTGACTCTTCTGAGAAAATCACATTTTCTAGCAAGTCCAAAGGCGCATTGCAAGTGGGAAAAAATAAATTCTGGGAAGGCCAAACACTGCATTTAAAATAATTGATTTTTCTGAGCCTTCACCAGTCATTTTTCAAGTTAATAACAGTCTCTTCAAGGATTTTGTTTTGTAAGCAGTGACGTAAGTTTACCTTTATGGATGACACTGCTAATTCTGTACCACCCCACCTCCTTGACAGTCCGCTTCTTAATGGTGGCACTTTACCACCCCTCTAAAGAGAGAGACTAATGGAGGCTGTCTTTGCTGGGCCTCTCCTTTTGAGAATGCTAGTTGGCTGCCTTGGATAGAGGATTGGTTTTCGATGACGTACTGGACAGTTAAATCCTTGCTGGTTTCATGATTTGCTGCCTGTATCCCATTGGGAAGATTTCCCTCAGAGATGCGGTCTTCTACAAAGTGAAGGGGAACTCTGCTCTTAGAGAGTTGTCATAGTCTTCCCCACATTCCTTGATAGTGGTTATCAGGATAAATCAAGGCTAGACAAATCCCAGGAGCCAGGTAGCTAATATTCCTGGGATTTGTCCCGCCCTGATAATGGAGCCTACATTTTGAGGGTTTTCTCTAGTTGTCAACTAAAGAAAAAAAAATCCTGTTGGGTCCTGGACTGGACAGACTGGCTCCTAAATTCCATATAAATTTGTCAACCCTAGGGATACTTAGAGGGTATCAGTCAACCCAGTATGTGTATATATAATGTAGAAAACATATCAGCACACAATCCAGAGGTGCTCCACACAGTAGCAGAAGTATAGCAACCGTTCGCTAGGTAATCAGAGGTCTTCAAACCGTGGTAAATGCTTAAAGTGACACTAAACTCAGGGGTTAAATCTTAAAAATGCGTTCAGGTACCCTAAGTATTAACAAAAATGTATCTTATTTGTGTATCACTCAGATATGTACATCCTCAAATCATCTCTGAATTGGTGGTGACACTGTCCTTCCTTGGGGGGTGGGGGGCTACTTTTGTTCCTCATGGTCCTTGTGTATGTTGTAAAGTAGCCACCACTCCATTCTCACTCCCATGATGGACTACAATCTTACCTTTTTAATTTACTAATTTGTACTGGGATTGTAGTCCATCACAGAAGTGAGCTTGGAGCGGTGGCTACTCTACAACACACAGGGACCATGGGGAACAAATGTAGCCACCCTCCAGAAGAAAGGGACAGTGTCAGCACCAATTCAGAGATGATTTGAGGATATACAGCTGAGCACAAATAAAGGTCCAGTATTGTTGATAGTTAAGGTACTTGTATGCATTCTTAAGATTTAACTCCAGAGTGTAGGTTTGGTAATACTTGGGTTTCAGCAGGTTGCGGCCCGCCTATCTCAGAGCCTTGAGAAACCCAGTTGAAATGTAGGTAAAATAAATCTACACTTTAAGCGTTTACTTCTGTTTGGAAGACCTCTGAGTGACTGGCCTTTTGCTCTCTCTCTCGATACTGTAGATGGATATAATGTCCACACACACTTTAATGCTTGCACAGACATTTGTTTGGACGAGAACTGCTTTTCTCCCCATTTAAATCAATTGGAATGGGGTGTGTGGTTTTGTCATGGCGGCGTGAAGATGCACTTCTTGGGAGTTCTGCACTGAAAGATTGATGTTCTAGCTGACTTTATTCTGAATTTTTACATGACTTAAGAACGGAAAACACACGGTACTCACGGGGATCCTCGCCTCGCCATGATCTAAGGCTTCTTCACTCGTGAGGCCTCCGATCCTGTTCCTTCTTCTGCTCCTTTGATGGCGCCCATGTGAGCCCCATGCCTAATAAAAGACAGGGCCGTAACCACCGGGCCGGTGGTTACGGCCCTGTCTCAACCGTCTGATCACCCGGCCTCTCCAATCCTGACGCCAAATCTGCAGAGTGTGCACTCCCCACCTAGCCCTCCATCTTCCCGACAGTGGCATGCACGACCTTCTCCCGCGTTTGTCTACCAAACGTGATTTGGAAAATATGGCTTCCTCCATAGTTGAGGCTCTCAAAAAAGAGTTGCAGGATCTCACTCACCGCCTCTCAGCTGTGAATGAACACATTACTGTTGTGGAGACCGCCACGTCCTCCCTGTCAGGCAGAGTGGAGGCCTTGGAGTCGGACTAGGATGCATCTTCTCTCCATGCACTTACGCATTGATGACTCAGAGGAATCGAAGAAACAATTGAGGCTATGAGGCATACTAGTGGATACATCGGGAGTCCATCTACGGTACACTGTTTCTGCTATTCTCAACCAACTCCTGGGGAAGCCTTATGACGCGGAATTGGAACTGGATAGAGTGCATCGGGTCCAAGGTGCCCGCCCGTTCTCTTCCTCAGCCCCCAGAGATGTCCTTTGCCGGGTGCACTTTTTCAGCATTAAGGAGCAGATGGCCACAGAAGACTGGCGTCAGGGTCCTGTGGAGTTTGACGGTGCCAGCATCCATGTTTTGCCCGATCTCTCCCACCATACCCTCCACATGAGGCGCTTGGTTTGTCCCCTGTTGGACCTTATCTGCACTACTACTGCCACTTATTGCTGGGGCCATCCATTCCACTTGATTGTGAGACGCGACGATTCCACATTCCAACGCCACATGCCGGATCAGCTGCCTGCCTTTTTTCATTTTCTGGATACTCCGTCTGTAGACGTTCCCAACTGGCTAGAATTCCCGGATGACCTCTCTGAGGCGGTACCTCTTCCATGTGAAGCACCTCGCAGGCCCCGGAACCGTCTGCACTCTTCCCATCGTGAGCCCCCTGCTCCTATCCCTATAGGCCGGGAACTGTAAACGGGCTCCCTGCATCCGCGGCTGTTTAGCTACATCCCACCGCTCACGCTGTCCTTGGAGAGACAAAGGCCCCTTACCTTAAACGCTGTTTTTGATACTAACCATTTACTTTTACAGGTCATTTTCCCACTCTATCCTGCCCGAGGATGAGGGATCCCCAACGTTGTGTTCTGTTTGCTGCTTGTTATGTCACACTGTATTATTTGATCTGCTATGTTGGATAGGATTGGCTGGGGGCTTGCCTCCTGTGAACCTGCTATGCATTGCTTGGGGGTCATGGTGTTGGGTGATCGGGCCAGTGCCAGGCCTTTCTTCCCTTCAGTCCGTGGTGGGACGCTATTTGGGGGAGGGGGCCCTGGCGCCTTCTGCTCCTGGCGATGTGACGGGCTGGGGCCGTGCATGCTACTTTCCTGGATCCCGAGTTCTCTATTCTGTCCTTTGGGACGTTTGTTCGTTTAGCTACCTGACTGCCCTCTCATTCTCCGGCTGCTGGTACCTGGACCTTTCTGCCCCCCTCCTGGGATTGCCATGTTATAGAGAGCCTATAGAGAGTCTTTTTCTTTCTGGCCCGGTTCTCTTTCCCCTTGGACCCGAGTCCTGGTCTATTCGAGGGAATTCACAGGCCGGGAAATAGGAGAGCAGTGCAATTCTGACCTCCACTGTCATGTATACCTATTAGTCTGGGTCAGATTTCAAGAATATTATGGACATTTCTTGCAGTCGCTCTACACGAGTGACTGCATCTCCCCACAGTTCTTTTTAGATTTCACGTTTACACCCACCACTTAGGTTGGATCCTTATTTCCTAGGATTTGAAGGTGTGTTTTTGCATTTGCACTGGCTCTGTGCCTAGTTGTAGTTGTTCTTCTCGTGTCCTCCACCCACCCGTGCGCCTTTCTTCTACCTCCTTCTCTCCCTCTCTCTTCCTTTTTTTTCCCCTTCTCCTTTTCTTCTCTTCTTCCCTCTCTGACCCTCCCTGCTTGGTCCCCTTTCTTCTCCTCCTTCCCTGCTCCTCTTTCTTGTTTTCTCCCTCCCTCTCTTCCTTCTTCCCTCTCCCGTGGGCTCAACCTTCCTCGACACCAGCCTTATAAGTCGTCTGAACTTTACTACGTTCATTGTTAAGGCGCTGAATGGCGGTCCAGACTCCTGGTGGATCTGACGAAAGTGGGCACCCATGTTGCCTTCCTTCAGGAAACCCATTTTACAGTGGATAAGGTGCCTAGATTGCATAACAGGGACTTCCCGATCTCATTGTCCCTCTCCCTTTGCCAAGTCTAAGGGCGTAAGTATTTTGCTCTCCAAATCCGTAACTTGGACCTTTTGTGACCTCAGATGTGACCCGGAGGTTCGGTACATATTTGTTAAGGGCTCTGTAGGAGGCGCGGTAGTTACATTGGTCAATGTTTGCCCCTTGTGTTGGCTAAATTTCGGGAACTGGTGTTGACCCGGACGGAACCTAATGGGCTTTTACTCTCCAACCTCCGACAGCTCCTTATGAATGGCTGTCGTTCCCTTTTATGAGCTCTCAAATAAACCGGGAAGGCTGTACGTCTATGCATGACTGACGAAGTCACGTATCGATGTAAAGTACGTAGGGCTGAGCATTGGACAAAGTCTTGCATGGATGTAACGTACGTAAGGCTGAGCATTCAACGTCACTCTTCTCAGCTGAGCCGGACGGACGGGAGTCCCATTGCACCCATAGAATTGTACTGTGGGTCCATTGGATATTTGTTTTGTGCCTTTTGTCACCTGTGACATTGTAAGTACCTGCTTTTATTGAATACATTTTATTTTTTGGACGATACGCACTATGTCCTCCTTTTTATATTTTCTCTCCCTTTTTGAAATGATGATGTTATTTACGAGCTGAGAAGGTTATCTGGTCTTCATTCATACGGGATTCCCTCCCCTATTAAGAAGGGAAATACGCTTTGAGACCTAGTTCTTTGGGTCTACCTCCCCAGGTGAGCACCGTTCCAATTTGTGCATTCACTGGGTGGAGGTGAAGGTCTGTCAGGATTCTGTGGCAACTGCTTACTTGGAAGTTTGAATCTATCTAGTGGTGGACTATCTCCTGCATTTGTTTGCATGATTATAATTGTTGCACATTGGACTTTGTTTTTATCACTTTGTCCTCCATCTTTTCATGTTTTGATGTGCTTTTTTGAATATATTTTTTAAAGCATATACTTGTATATCTTATCGTTTATATCACATATTTCACTGAATTTTATATATTTATTCAGCTCGGCACATGATTGTTATACATGTTTTAGATATATTTTTATTTATCTTGAGTGCCAAGTAATGCTTTATTTGCATTTATTTACTGGCGCTCATCACATATTGTTTTTATATTTATTCTTTGATGTCCGAGAGTGATGATGGACGTTACCATGTTGTATTTTACATTTCTACAATAAAGCTGGTTTTGAAATGAAGAAAAAAAAAAATCAATTGGAATACAGAAGCGGCTAAGGAGGTCTGAAGCATCTCGGGTACAAGCTGAGTTCACCTGTAAACGAACTGCTTTGGTCTACATACTAAAGCTATTATAATGACCATGTTACATGCTGTAGTCCTACGACTTTAAATAAGACATACATGGGTCATACTGTTTATCAGCTGATGTGGGGAACAGTCGAGAACCTCTTATAATACTCTGTGTCTAAATAAACAACGATCAGTAATTTTGTTTTGTTCAATGTCTTCTACAGGCAAGCCAGCAGAAAATGATTTAAAACTGGGTGTCCTAAAGCTCAAGCCAAATACCAAGATTATGATGATGGGAACACGTGAGGAGAGTTTGGTAATACAAGCTACATTTTCTTTACATGTCGGGAAACATCACACAAACACACACTGAGGGAGAGAGATAAAACAATTGGTAATTTTCTTGGTGGAACACTTTTGCTCCACCAAGGGTAGGTGATGCATTGCACCAAATATTCACTGTTTTTCAGCATTTTATTTGAATGTATTTACTGACCTTTTCTGGTATAGTTTAAATGTAATCTTTTGGTACATTTCTGCAGGAAGAAGTGATGGCACCACCTCCAGAAAATGACGATGTTATAAATGACTTTGACATTGAAGAGGAGGTAGTGGAGGTGGAAAATCGGTGAGTCTTGTTGTTTGCATATGACAGCTAAATCCTAACTGCTGGTGGTATTATATTGCTGTACAGTTGTAGGTTATACTGTACCATTGTTGGCAGCATTTTTATCTTTTTCCTAATGAAATGGAGGGATTTTCCACAAAATATATGTATTTGTTGAAATGTATAATATGATAGCTATGCAAAAATGAGAATTAAAACAACTTCTCACTGAGGCAGTGCAAAGGGCAGCAACAATACCAACCAAACCGACTTCAGATTTCTATATTCAGCCTATGAAATATCTCTTCAGATTGATTTTTATGATATATTGAATTTTGTGCATCATCATATCTCTTGTACTGCCTTATTGGTTAAACACCAAATTGTAAGGCTGCGGATTGCCAAGAGGCAGAGCTAGCCATACGTGTGGCTGATTCTGCAGAGTTTTGTACAAGCTGTCATTTCTTTTGCTCCAGAAAGAAAGATGCTTGTCTCAACGAAAGTAGGGATGCACCGATCCCTGTTTTTCGGTATCGAGTACAAGTACTGATATTTTTTTTTTTCGTTACTTGCCTATACTGCATCCCGAAGTACCATGGGCCTGGCTTCCTGATTGGTCAGGAAGCCAGGCCTGCCTCGCAGTGTTGCTAGGCTGCGTGAAGACAACTTCCTAGCCAATCAGGAAGCTGGGAGGCGGGTCATGACGTGCCACCCGGCTTCCTGATTGGTCAGGAAGCCAGGCTGCCTAGCGACAAGTGAAGCCGGCTTCCTAGCTAATCAGGAAGGCTTCCTGATTGGCCGGGAAGCCGGCTCCATGCTTCCTTGTGGCACTGACCAGAGGTTCCGATATCGGAGCATCTGGGCGAGTACGGGTGCCAGTATCGGTGCATCCCTAATCTAAAGATTTATTTCTCTCAGCACATCCCGCTGAGACTCCTACTGCTAACCTGTTTCACTCCAAAGAGCTTAATCGTACGATGGAATCTCAAGAGATTTCTTTCTTTCTTGGTATGGAACATGGAACTAAAGTCATTTTTGGCTCCTTTTATCTCTTGTGCTTCACTATTGGTAGAGAGGTTGTCCATCATGGTAAGAGACCAATACTGAGGCAAGGGTGGGACCAATCACATTTTTAGGAATGTTGAAGTGCCTGCTTTATACATATTTTGAAGCTTCAAAATGAACACAGGTTTCTTTTTGTAAGTACCGTAGCTCAAAACCAACCCAAACTCTCATCTTTAATTTGGATGGGTGCTGTTGGGTTTGTAATGTCTCTCTTCCCACAATGCCAGCTCCGCCTGACCATTGTAGCCCTGTAGAATGACCCTGCTCTCTGCCCACAGTTTGACAGTTGGTGGGACTCAAAGTCCTACCATGAACTCCTTCACTGAAAACCATTGCTAACTGTAATTCATTGCAGAGAAGAAAATCTGGCTAAGATTTCACGCCGTGTCAAAGAATACAAAGTGGAAGTCCTAAATCCTCCGAGAGAGGGGAAGAAGCTGCTTGTTTTAGATGTCGACTACACTCTGTTTGGTTAGTATGTCCCTTCCTTATTTTACCATTCATTCCCGTTAGATATGGATTGCAGCTCTTCCTTCTGAGTGCCTCCTCGGTCTCTGAACTGTTTATACACATGGCAACTTTCTGAAAGTTAGAGAATGGGCAAACCATGCACCCCACACCACCACCCCACACCACCAATCTACTGCTCAGGTCTCAGCAACCCACCATAAGGTCTGAATATTATTATTTGTGATGGCATTGCTCTGTGTCATTCTTGTTTACTTTTAACTTCTTTCTCTGCCGTCTCTTAATTATCTTTCTTGGGCTCTTTTAGATCATCGGTCCTGTGCGGAAACTGGCCTGGAGCTAATGAGACCATATCTGCATGAGTTTCTTACATCTGCCTATGAAGATTATGATATTGTAATATGGTGTAAGTCATTCTGGGCTGTTGTATGTCCCTAACGTGCTTTTTGTTTCCTTTTACTTACTGTTTCCATTTCCCTTCTTTTTTTCTTGAGACTTTTTGTAGAAAAAAATAATTTGAATTGTAAACCAGACAGTCAAATGACATTTTAAGAACCCATTACCTGATGATCCTCCTAGTGCCATTTGTTATTTTTCGATGACTGCACTGTTTCTGCAGTAAAATCACACAGCTGTGTTGTCATCCTGTGGACAGGGTAGTCTTAGATGCACATGTAGTTTTAAATGGACTTTAATTTCCTGGTTTGAATCTCGGCCAGGACACTACTGCATGGAGTTTGCATGTTCTCCCTGTGCTTGCGTGGGTTTCCTCTGGGAGCTCTAGTTTCCTACCACACTCCAAAGACATACTGAAAGGTTAATTGGTTCCTTTCTTAACTGGCCCTGTGTGTATGCATGTGAGATGGGGACCTTGGATTGTAAGCTTCTTGAGGGCAGGGTATGGTTTGTAAAGCGCTGGGTAAATTGTTGGTGCTATATGAATACCTGTAATAAATAAATAAATAAAATACAAATTTAAGCCTAATTCCAGCTAATACTTTTTAAACAGTTACAGTAATGTTTTTGTTTTTTTTTAAGTTTGAAAAAAAAGTACATTCTGTATCTCAATGGAACATTTCTTCTGAGATATGTTGCGCTGTGCGCAGCAAAACAGCCAAGCACTTGCCTATACTTTGTATTCACGGGCTCTTTGAACCCTTTCAGCAGCTGGTAGTGGACCTGCTCATTGTGCACTGAGGCCCATGCTAGCTAGATTAGGGCGATCTCTTTAATGACTGTCTGTACAAACCCTTAACTTTCATGTTTTTGTTTTCTTTCCTCTAGCTGCAACAAGCATGAAATGGATTGAAGCCAAAATGAAGGTAAGAGGAACTATAACTATAAGGTTTATAACAATTTCCAGTTGTTTTTTCTTTTTTGTGTTTTTTTGTTTCTTTTTCTCAGTTATACTGTATGTAGTTACCATTCCAAAAACCACTTTAGAGGGCCACTGCACACATTTTAGTTACCGTATATACTCGAGTATAAGCCGTCCCGAATATAAGCCGAGGTACCTAATATTTAGTGTGGGGGACTTAGCACCTGTATTCTTATCTCCCTAACATAATAATGCTTTTCCCATCCACCTGGGAGTTTTTGGGTGTTCCCATTCATTGTTGTGGGTCTATAAATTAAATGAGAAAGCTTTAACAGGGAAAGTGGGAACCACTTATAATTGCCACAGCGGGTGTGTAGACTCAGGAACTCAAGCAAAGCAATCTCTCCAGTAAAGTTCCCAATAGATATTAACTCTCTAACAGTTGCCAAAAATGTCAGTTTTGGGTGGACTGGTCCTTTATGGATTATACACTTTGCTGTGCCCCTATGGCCCCACCTACTACATTTTCCTGTTTCTCATGGTTAATCTTTACCCATGTGTGTATTTTAATGAAATGTGACATCATATCTATGTATCTGATGTTATTCCGTTTTTGAATCACAAAATACTTCTCTGCGTGCTTGTTACAATGTTGTTCTTTTCCTCTAGGAATTGGGCGTCAGCACAAATGCCAATTATAAGATCACTTTTATGTTGGATAGTGCAGCCATGATTACTGTCCACACACCCAGAAGAGGTCTCATTGATGTAAGTCCTTTCTTTGCTGTGGGATTAGCCACTTATACTTTGTTTTGTGTCACACTTCTCTATGGAGCCTTTAATCCAAGAAATAAAACAGACATCAGTGCAATTACAGACGTAATGAATTTCAGTCTTATTATTAATTTGCTGCAGGTATAAAGTGCAGGCACCTCCAGTAGCCTCTGAGACCTTGCTTTTATGTCATTCTGACAGTTCTTAATAGTGCTAAAGCTTGCCCACCCCCTTGGGTTTCCTGCATCATATTCCATTGGTCCAGTGAGGCAGCCCATCATAGTGATGGATCATTAGTAGTGTGTGTGTTGGGGGCAGGTTGTAGCAGATGGTACTGCCAGGCAGGGTAGAACAACTGATTTCACTTTAATGCCGACCCCCACAGCTGCTTATACATTCCTTTCATTCACTTGAGCAATCAAAGAGAAGAACCCCCATGTCAATTCCCTGTTGTGACATGGAGCTTACACAAGGCCGTGAGAACTTTTTTCTTTTCCCCATGTGACAGTAATGGGTGACAAAGCAGGCAGTCACCAAGCACCAGCACTGTCATGTGGTTGGATGCAGTAGATATTCCTACTCATGCCTAGGAGTGAAGAGAAGGCGATTATAAGCAATTGCGCTGGCCAGAGTTACAGTAAGCCTGTTGCTTTGTCCTGCATGTGCAAAGTACATGTTCACTTTAAAGCTACCACCAGCACTGTCAGTAAGATCTTTATTCGGAGGTTTTTAGAATGCTTACTGAAGCTGATGATTTTTTAGACTGGAGTTTACAAGATTAACAAATTGCCTGTGTGATCGGCACCTGAAGCTGGTCATACCCTGCTGCAATTTTAAGTCAGCAGGTTCGAGCACTGTGTGGCCCCCCTCAGGGCCGCCTTATGTGAAAGAAGTCGATTTTTTTTTTAAATTCTTGGCTGAACAGTGACTGCAGTTGTCACTGTTCAGTTATTCTAATAGCGGCACGCCTGCCGCAGTCAGAATACAATACCACAATGGGGACAGCCTGATGCTGTTTATCCTGAACGGGGGAATCAAGTGTATTTTCTCATTTAGCTCTTGGGGCTGAATGAGGATAAATAGCCAGTGTATGGCCAGCTTCGAAAGTATTCAGCTTGGTATCAGTTCGGCTTTGCTGTCATGTATTACAATTGCTTGTTTATTGATGGGCAGTAACAATCATTTCTGCTATTTTTAGATGTCATTTTGGCCATTTTAGGTTCAAATTGCCTCACCGGCCTTCATCATTGTGCAGCCTGTGGTCTCATTTGTCTGTCAACTCAGCTACAGTAGGGAAGAGTGGTGCCCTCATGTCAAAGGCTTCTGGGGATTGTTTTAAGAAATGACTTTGAAGCAACAAGCAGAACCAAAGTCTTGTATATAACACTTTTTCCTTTTTTAATAGGTAAAGCCTCTTGGAGTAATTTGGGGAAAATATTCAGAATTTTACAGTAAAAAAAATACCATAATGTTCGATGATATAGGAAGAAATTTCTTGATGAATCCCCAGAATGGCTTAAAGGTAAGTGGCATTGTTCTGGTCATTCATTCTTAGCTCTTTGGAATGGTTCAGTCTCTCGCTGCTTATCCCTATAAAGATAGTTAAGCACCTGCATTATGCTTATGTACTTTGCAGTATTGTTTAAGAAACTCTGCCTACAATTTCTTGTGTGACACAGTACTCCAGTGATGGAGTGTATTATAGGACGGTCACATTAAAGGTCTGTCCTAAACCTGTGTTGTTCAATTCTGTTTGACAGTAACGATGGAAACTCTCTTAGGTTGCTCTGTCAAAGATTTTGCAAGAGAGCCCCAACTACCTCACCATACAGTGTAACTCTAAACACTCTAATATCTCATAATCTCAGAATACAAGGCATTCTCTGGTTGGAGGAGGGGGCGGGGTTGTGACATCTTCAAAACTAAAATAGAGAAGTTTTGGCTGGAGTTGGGCTTTTATACATGTAGAACAGAGGCAGCAAAAAGTGCTAAATTCTTCAATGTAAAGCTGACCTGGGGATGTTATTTTTTACTAGTTAATGTGAGACTAAACTCAGGAGTTAAATGTTAAGATACATTTTTAATCCATTTCTACTCGTCTGTAGATCCTCAAATCATCTCTGAATTCATGCTGTGAATTCATGCTGATACTGTATTTCCTTCTGGAGGGGGCCTACTTTTGTTCCCCATGGTCCCTGTGTATGTTGTAAAGTAGCCACCGCTCCAAGCTCACTACTGTGATGGACTACAATCTCAGTACAAATTAGTAAACCAAACGTGAGATTGTAGTCCATCACAGGAGGGAGCTTGGATCGGTGACTACTTTACAACACACACAGGGACCATGGGGAACAAAAGTAGCCACCCTCCAGAAGGAAGTACAGTATCAGCATGAATTCAGAGATGATTTGAGGATCTACAGCCGAGTGATACACAAATAAGATACATTTTTGTT
Source organism: Nanorana parkeri (assembly GCF_000935625.1). Classification (NCBI taxonomy): domain Eukaryota; kingdom Metazoa; phylum Chordata; class Amphibia; order Anura; family Dicroglossidae; genus Nanorana; species Nanorana parkeri. The sequence continues at coordinate 193,068 of NW_017306282.1, forward strand.
AATAGTTAAGGTATTTGAATGTATTTTTAAGATTCAACTCACTTTAATATTGTACATAACTTCTTTTTTTTTTTTCTCTTTTCGGTAACAGATCAGACCTTTCATGAAGGCTCATTTAAATCGGGATAAAGATAAAGAGCTTTTGAAACTATCTCAATACCTTCAAGAAATTGCTAAACTAGACGACTTATCAGATCTTAATCATAAACATTGGGAAAGGTTAGTATTCAGTTTTATGGATTTAATGTTATTTCTGATTCATTATCGACTATAACTGTAAAATGTAAAAGAGAATGTTAAATATACACACAGCTCTTCATGCTAACCCATATAGCACTAGAAGATGGCCAATATCCGGCGGCTATGAAAGTGGCATTAAAGCAGAACTTTGAGTAAAATATTCCTTAACTCTTGCAGTGGGGCTATCCCTGCACTGCAAGGGTTAATTGCTCATTTTTGTCTAGGGTCAAAAATAAAATAGTTATACTCATCCGATGCTCTTAGACCGGACACTGAAGCCCCTCTGCTGCAGATATCTAAGGTCCCTGAGTCATCATGTCCTATAGACTGTCCCTCTGCATCCTCATGTCCCATATACATAGGACGTGAGGATGCCAAGGGACATACTCTTGCTGCAGTGGAGGAGGAGACCGACTGGAGCGAGCACTGTCACAGCCGGCCAGCTTGGATCAGATGAGTATAATTTTTGTTTTGACCCTAGGCAAAAACGAGCATTTAACCCTTGCAGTGCGGGGGTAGCCCCACTGCAAGGGTTACTAAACTTTTTACCCAGAGTTGTTCTTTAACCACTTGAAGACCAGGGTATTAGACCCTCTTCCCTTCCAGGCCAATTTCCAGTATTCAGCGCTAAAATACATTTATTCCGTCATGCAACGCTGTACTGAAATTAATTTGATATAATTTTCTAGGGACACATAGAGCTTTCTTTTGGTGGTATTTCATCACCATTGGGGGGTTTTATTTTTTACTATATAAAGACATAAGTACCAAAAATTTTGACGCAAAAAAAACAGTTTTCCCTACATTATGTTAGGAAACATTAATTTTTACCCAATGTTTTTGGTAAAATGTAAAAAAATGGGTTCACGTTCGGTAAATGGACACCAAGCATGTCAAGCCTTAAAATTGCGTGTGCCCGCGAAACTGCAGAAAACTACAATACCCAAAATAGCCACAGGTGACTGTTTACAAGCTTTTACTGCTCATCAATTTAGTGTTAACCGTGATTTCATGATCCCAGAATAATTGCTTGCACTGCAACGTTTGTGGTGATATTTAACATGTACGGCTCAATCGCATTTTTATTTTAACTTTTTTTTTTTTTTTACTTTATTGCGATCACCTAGGGGGTTAACAAACCCCCTATGTGACAGCACATATACAGTGACAGGTCCTCTTTATGGAGACATCAGAGGTCTATTAGACCCCTAATGTCACCAAAGAAGCTGTTGAAGCAGAGATTTGCTTCCTCAGCTACGCTCCGGCTACAGAAGCTGAAGAAATGAAAGCTGAAGGTGGAAGTGATGTAATACACATCACTTCTACATTCAGAGATCGGAGGGGAGATCAGCGGGAGGATGTGTGCTGATCTCCATTCAGAGAGCCAGCGTGCCGGTCCCAGCCCCCCACGGGGGACAGTGGAGCCAGGCGGAGGGGGGAAGCACACTTGCACTCAACATACAAGTGATCGGACGGCTCTATAGCCCCCCTGAACGATTGTAAAGAGCCATCGCCGGCTGTTTTAAATTTTGTCCGTTTCCCGCGTGTGGGGAAGGGACATCTTAATACGCCCACTTGCATTCAAGAGTGTCCCTCATAGGGGTGGATTTTTACAAAATGCAGCAGTCTTCAGAAGATAGGATACATACTATAATACATAACTAATGTATTTGGCGCTGTACCCACCAATTTAATATCTCCGAAAACAGTTATTTTCAAGGCATACCAACTGTTAAGGTTCCCTGCGTGCTTTTCAGCTTTCAACCAGAGCTTCAAGCCCTCAAACGGCTTGTGTCATTGTCATAGCTGATCACATGTGTAGCACCATGACACCTGCAATACAAAAAGAGGCCAAGATGGCGCCTTCCTTGGCTGTAAGAGATGGGATGATTTAGTTCTGGTTTCAGCTGTAAATATTTCAATGGTCATGTATGACATAATATTTAATAGCTTTCTCATTTTTGTCTACAGATACCTCTCAAAGAAACTAGGTCAACAGTGAACTGTTTCATTTAAAGGCTGTGCTGCTTGTACAGTGTATTTTAGCTGTTACATGAAATGGGAGAAGCCAGGATGACGCTTGAATTGTGATGGCCATGTTTTTTTTTTTTTCCTCTATAGCCACTAAACTTTTTTTTTGTTTGTTTTATATAAAAACCTGCCTTGCTTTAATTCACCTACAACACAAATATCCAAGCCATGTGTCACTTCTCTGTTCCATCTTCCCTCCATTCTGATCATTCTATTTTTTTATTTATATTTTTTATATGGAGTTCTTCCAGTTGTCCCATGTTTTTTTCCTATGTTTGTTTAATGTGTTTATATTTTTTATTTGTTTTCTCCTTTTGAGATGCAGGACAATTTAGCATAATGTTTCATTTGTAGGCTGGACAAAGACACATATTGAAAAGATGAAGATACAAAGACTAAATGAAATATAGCTTTGAAAAATATCAATAAAGTTGAAGATATGGTCTAAATACCTGGTTTGCTTGTCAATGTAATGGAATAAAATGGATATTTAAAGGCAAGCCATTATCATTGCATACACAGTTTGTTTTTTCCACTGTCGGCTTCCAGGTCTGCACCTGGCTTGAGTGAGTGAGGCTTCTCCCACCAAAGCAGCAAGCACATCAAAAAGTCTTTAAAAGAGACCTATAGGGTACACCATTTTTGGCATGTTTATTATTATTATACAGGATTTATATAGCGCCAACAGTTTGCACAGCGCTTTACAATATAAGGGAGACATTTCAATTACAATACAATTCAAGACAAGATGGTAAGGAGGGCCCTGCCCGAGGGCTTACAATCTAATAGGAAGGGGGGAATGATACATGAGGAGGTAGCTGTGGGGATGAATTGTTTGAGAATGTGATGTTTCAGTGGTCAGGTTGAGGTGGGATAGGCTTCCTTGAAGAGATGAGTCTTAAGGGATCGCCTAAAGGCAGTCAGAGTAGGAGATAGACAGACAGGTTGGGGTACAGAGTTCCATAGGATGGGAGAGACTTTAGAGAAGTCCTGGAGGCGAGCATGGGAGGGGTTTATGAGGGAGCTGGAAAGTAGAAGGTCATTTGAAGAGCGGACGGTTAGGGTGATACTTTAGGACAAGGTTTGAGATGTACCCAGGGGCAGAGTTGTGGATGGCTTTGTAAGTACCGCAATCGCACTGCACTCACCGAGAACGCAGGGAGGGTTTGAATAAGCGATCCAGTGCGTTCATGTCTTAGAACTCTGTGTGGATGGTGTGAACGACCCCTAATACTGCTACATATACTGTAGCTTGCACTTGTTATCTCATTGTGGGCCTCTTTGTGAGCAGTTCAACGCATAGAAGTGAAGTGTAACATCCGAGGATTTGTAACTCCGCTCCTTTAAGGTGGCCATACACTTTACAACCATCGCAAGACCTTAGTCTTGCGATGGTTGTAAAGTAATTTAAAAAACGTACAATCTGCCCATCTTGGACAGGCAGATCGTACTTGCGATCATCATTCAAATCTTACGATTTTCGGCTGGTTTTCTAGCGTGCTTCTTAGACAAAAGAGGTGCGACCGTACAGTAGAAACGGTCGCACGCCTTCCATACACTGCACGATTCTCATACAATCGCTGGATTTCCCGCGATTCTCGTACGAGAATCGTGCACCTTTAGACTGGTAATTCATACAATTATATGAAAAATCAAAATCTTGGTACTAATTGTATTGAAGGTAACGCTCACTTGTCAATTTAAAGGGGAGCTCTAGGTAAACAGCTGAATGCATAGAAGTGAACTAAAGGACTTGTAACTCTGCTCGGCCAGTCTGGTACTTCAAACACCCCTGCCACATAGTACAGTCAGAACGATGTCTCCATTATTTGCTTAGCTGGCTTTGCCTGAGTCTTATTAGACATAGGCAGTTGTCTGATGAACAAAACGAAGGTAGAGAGATGGTTCTGGAACAGGGGTAGGCAACCTCCTCACTCCAACTGTAGCTGAACTATAATGCTGGCCACAGACCTTACAACCATCGCAAGACTTTTGTCTTGCGATGGTTGTAAGGTAATTAAAAAAACATACAATCTGCCCATCTTGGACAGGCAGATCGTACTTGCGATGATCGCAAGCCCGCCCCGCTGAGGGGCGGGCTTCCGATGACCGCAATGCTGAACAAGCAGTGTGCGCTTGCGTCATTTATCTTACGAACATGCCACACACGCCAACAATCATACAATTCTCGGCGGGTTTTCGAACATGTTCCTAAGATAAAAGTCGTGCGACCGTACAGTAAAAACGGTCGCACGCCTTCCACACACCTTGCGATAATCGTACGATCACGGGATTTCCCGCGATTATCGCAAGGTGTGTGGGCACCTTGAGTGCCTGTTCACACGGCGTCCGTTTTCTGTGCTGACCTGATCCGTACGCCCCTGCACTAAAAATGCATCCCAATGTATCCCTATGTGTTTTATGGGCCACAGTTCTCACGTGCGCAGTCCGTTCAGGTTACGACAGAAAAATACTGCATGTCACATTTTGTACAGTCAGGAAACGATCTGGAAACGCCAAAGGTGTCAAAAACGCACTGCACTGCAGCTAACATACTGACAGCCCCACTCCAGCACAAAACTTGAACGCGGCAAAAACACATAGCACCGCGTCTGCAGATCCGCACTCAGTTCCGGACCTGAAAAGTCTCAAAATGCATAGCAAGACTCAAGGTGGCCATACACTTTACAACCATCGCAAGACTTCAGTCTTGCGATGGTTGTAAGGTGATTAAAAAAACGTACGATCTGCCCATCTTGGACAGGCAGATTGTACTCTCGATCATCGCAAGCCCGCCCCCCTGAGGGGCGGGCTTCCGATGACCGCGATGCTGAACGGGCAGTGTGCGCGTGCGCATGGCGGCCCTTTCGGCATTTGTCTCCCGAGCACCGTTCAAACCAGCCGAAAATCATACGATTTTCGGCTGGTTTTCTAGCGTGCTCCTTAGACAAAAGACGTGCGACCGTACAGTAGAAACGGTCGCACGTCTTCGTTCACACTGCTCGATTCTCGTACGATCGCGGGATTTCCCGCGTTCTCGTAAGAGAATCGAGCAGTGTATGGGCACCTTGACAGCCATAGACATGACTCCCAGAGGCAGAGGCATGGTTGGATGTGTAGTTGCAGCACAGCTAGAGTGCTGAAATTGCCTACCCCTGATGTTAAATCAGAAAATGGGTGATTCACCTGCCGGAATGTTTAGCTACTTGTGGCAGGTAAAGCAATGAACATATTTGAACATCACCTGTGGAGTTAGCTGTTGGGTGAAGTGATTTTGGAATATCAGTGAGGGAAACAGGAAATAAGCTTAAAACTGATGAGCCGTAAAAGCTTTTAAAGCATCGGCGATGGGAATTTTTGGCTAATGCAGGTTTTTGCCATTTCATGCACACACAAAATTTTAAGGCTTGACATGTTTGGCGTCTATTTACCCGACACAACCCCATCTTTTCAATTTTACCAAATGGGGTATTATATTCTGCTTCTGTGCAAATATTGAAAATATTGGGTTAATAACATTTGCGCAAATATCGTGCCACATAAAACATTGCAACTAGCGTTTTTTTATGCTACAGGGCCTCTGCCTTCAGAAAATATATAATTGTTTGGAGGGTTTCAAGCTGTTTTCTAGCCAAAAATTCAGATTTTATCCTTTGTGTGCAAATAGTAAGAAATTGCTCTGGACAGCAGTTGGTTAAAGCCTGATCACGTGCACTGCATTTAGACAGACCCTTTGTTTTGCGTGGACTATTAGCGCATGTTCACATGCACTGCATTTAGACAGATCCATTGTTTTGCGTGGACTGTTAACGCATGTTCACGCGTGCTGCATTTAGACAGCCCCTTTGTTGTGCATGAACTGTTACTGCACAATATCGCAAGGAAAACCACACCCGACTCTGTTTTTGGGAACACAACGCACAGCAATGCACTACCAGGTGCATTGCCTTAGTGGGTTAGGGTGCCAATGAATGTAACCTCAGCGCGCTGATGCATGTAACGTGCATCATGACAACTGAATGACATGGCTTGAAAATAAAGATGTCCTTTAACCTAGAGAAGTGAAGCGCCTGCATAATGAATGATACATGTGCTTTGTAGGATTTGTTTATTAACATAAAACAATAAAAACCCTCAGCTCTGCTTACCTCCAATATATGAATTAAACATAATAGCAATAATATCATGTAAGAAATAACACAGCAGCACATTAAGCCTCATTTGAGAAAGCCAAAACAGGCAATGTATCCTTGTCCAAATAAAGGGTTAATATTACAAAGTGCTAGAGTAGTAGTCACACGGTTCATATGAGATACTCATTTTAGACTTAAAATAGTTATAGCTTATAAAACATTAACATGCCAAATGGATAAATAAATATATTACATTTGCACTTTCTTTAAAGAGAATCTGCAGCGAAGCAAAATACCTGTGTGAAAAGCCTCAAATCGAAGCTGTGTTTTTGTGACTCCTGAACTGCATACTAGTTCTGAGGCAAAGGATTCAGCCTAAAGCTGGCCATACACCTATAGATTATCTGCAGATTTCCTATGGTCAGATGGAAAAAGTGCAACAGATTCCTCCATCTACGCTAAACTGTGTGGATGGAGGAATCTCCCACTGGGCCAAGCTTCAGTATCTTGCTAGTCGGCCCAGCTGGCTCTCAAAACACCAGAACAATGTCTGCATCTAATCAGATTGTTCAGGTATTTTGACAGCCAGCGGGGCCAACTAGCAAGATACTGAAGCTTGGCCCAGTGGGAGGTTCCTCCATACACACAGTTTATCGTAGATGGTGGAATCTATTGCACTTTTTCCATCTGACCATAGGAAATCTGCAGATAGTCTATAGGTGTTTGGCCAGCCTAAGTGACACCAATATGATGTGCAGTGTGGATATATCAAAGGAGAGCAGCTTCACCTGAAGCTTCCCATACAGGTATTTTGCTGTGTGGCAGGTTCCCTTTAACGTCCAGTTCAGTCCTAGCAGCAAAAATCAATCATTCACAGGGTCAGGGCTGTCATTACTGTAATTAAAGATCTGTGCCTAGGGTGGCAGGTTAGAGGCTGTAGGTACAAGCTGCTAGATATAAAACTGTGATTATTTGATTATTCCCCCCTCCCCCTCTATAAAGTCAGCACAAGAACTGTGAGAGAAGTCAGCAGACTCTTTACAGTTCGGGAAACATTAAAGGCATAATCCACCTTTTAGAAGAAAAAAAATGCACCTACATTGCTAACAGAAAAATGTGCATTTAATAGTTCTTAGCAGAGCATTGCAGCCATGATCAGTGGATATCGGGTGCAATGCACAGGCTCCTGCAGACTCTTCTCCTATGGTGGTATGGAGTTGGACCTACTGTTATGGGTTAAAAGAAGTAACCTATGGGCTACAAGCGAAGTGACATCACTGCACATGTGCTCCATTGAAATGTACAAGTCACTCTGCCACGATGGCATATGGGACTTGTAGTCTTCTATTCACAGAGCCCAATTCAATTGGGCTTTATTCTTTCATTGCTTAAAAGAGAACTCTGGTTAAACATTTTAGTAACCCTTGCAGGGGCTACCCCGCACTCGAACGGGTTAAGTGCTAGTTTTTGCCTGGGGTAAAAAAAAAGTTATCACCCGATTCTCCAAGCTGGCCAGCTATTAGACCTGAATCCTCTCTCTCTCTCCCTCCGCTGCAGCTGTCTAAGGTCCCTGAGTCATCATAATCTATGCACAGTGTATAGAAGGTAAGGATGCCGAGGGACATACCATCGCTGCAGCGGAGCAGAAGACAGGCTGGAGGGAGCACTGTCACAGCGGGCCAACTCAGAGGCCAAGGCAGAAATGAGCACTTAACCCTGGCAGTGCGGGCGTAGCCCCACTGCGAGGGTTAATCATTGAATTTGATATTTATAGAACAAGAAAAGAGTGGATATGAGTGGATACATTTTGTAACCCGAGTTGTACTTAAATACATCATATACCTTTGTGATGTGACTACAGCAGAGGGAAAGACTCCAATTATTAGAAAGAAAGGGTTAAAGGCTAAACAGAATTGCTAATTTGTTTTCTAGAAACCACAATGGCTTTCTTTCCAGTTACAAACCCATAAAAGTGACGGAACATTATTTATTCTTCCAAACTGTACCTAAAAATAACAAAAATAGACAAATGGGAAAAATACTTTTTCATCTTTGTCTGTATTGGAGTGGTCCTTTAACCCTTATTCTTTTCTAAAGCATACCTGCTATTCATTAACAGCAACATATAAACAACCATCAGTGCCAGTGCCCTTCAGGTCATTCCATACATTACACTGACTTCCACTGATAGTGTCTCTTTTTCTTTTTTTACATGTCTGTATGAAGTATACATGTTTATTACAGACACTGATAACATACAATGATCATAGATAATAATAAAAGACTATGACAATGATTATAGATAATAATAAAAGACTATGACAATGATAATACATATTGATAAAAGACTATGACAGTGATAACAAACAATGATACTAGTCAATGATTAAAGACTGGCAGTGATAATATTCCATCGGCTAGTACACTGGAGTTTCCCAGCATAAAATTGCAATTTACTGGTTAACTTCCTATGATCACTTGCATGTCTGTCCACAACAGCATCTAATTCAGCTTACAGAATGTATGACACCATTAAAGTGACTTGCTAATAAAAAAAAGTACCTGTGATGGAGAGAGTAAATTTCCGGGTGAAGTTAAGAGGATGGGGGGTGCTCGCAGTGACTGCAAATCTCAGCAAAAGGCAGAAATATCACCAGCACACCAGAATCATTTTAGAATAGCAGAATGTTCATTTATTCGAAGTTCCTTGTCATATAAACAAGCGCTTTCGGGGCCGCGCAGGGTCCCTTCATCATGCTTGGCATTCTGCTATCCTAAAAGGATTCTGGTGACATTTCTACCTTTTTCATGTCAACACAGGACACAGTAGTAGCACAGGAGAAACCACTGAGAACAACGGGGGAGACGCAGGAAATCAAATCTCCTGGAATCTAGAGTTCTGAAAGTTCACCTGGCGATTTCTCTGTAATACATCGACATTTGGTTGTTTTTTGTTAGCAAGACACTTCAATGCGCTGATTTGGCTGGGCATATTAGTATAGTTTTTTCAGAAAATCCAGTTTAAGAGGTAAGAGGGGATTAAAAAAAAAACCTCAGGAGGGGATTGAAGTAAACTTTTCTCTCATTAAAGGCAATTGGGACTGTAACTACATACAACATTAAGCTTTTTTTAATGTGGCCCGCCCTACATTTTTTCAGTGTGTCAGGACAGGTACACTTTAAAAAACAGATTGTGGAATGTTGTGTTAGTCTCGGAGCCTGTATTCTCTGGATATAATACACAGCAAGTTAAACATTTCCTGGAGAAAGTAGCACGTTAGTTATTTTGATATTACACAAGTGATCACAAGTTATTTGTGGCAACCCATGACTGCTGGGCCTCCCCGTTCCCTTCCCGTAGCAGCAGTCCTGGGAACAGCTATAATGGCACGCGGCGAAGCGTTGGAGGTGGCTGGAATGCAATAATAAACATTGTGTTGCAATGTTTTTTTCCTTCGCTGCTGAACATACAGACCAAACGTAACAGATTTCCGGTCTATGTTGTGTTGAAGAGAGCGGAAGGATGGACATCACAGATATCATACCATTTGGAGTTGATCTTTTTCCTGGGCCACAGTCCGTTGAGCGGCAGGGATGCGTTGGCTTGCCTCTCTTGGTCTTTTACCATTTTCCAGTAATAACTGCCTTTCATGAAGTAGGCTGCCTGATGTGTGTAGGAAAAGTAGACAGCATCTAGGTACCCTATTGGATGGTCTGCAGGGTTCACCGACGGGAAAACATCTACGATGCGTTTTGGAAAACCTTCAACTATTTTGTTCTTATCCACGCTGAATGCAGTCACCTAGAATGATTAGGGCCCGTTAGTGATTTGTATTAATCAAAAACATTTCTGAATCCTGAAAGTAGAGAATAATTTCAGTGCGAGTTATTATTATTAACTACAATTATTATTAACTACAAAGTCATTTCTGGGGTGACTTTGGCATTTTTAGATTCTCGATCTTTCATATTTTGTTATTATATTAAAGTCTATCTCCTGGAAAACAAAAACCATACCCTTGCAGTGGGGTTACCCCTGCCCTGCAAGGGCTAAGTGCTTGGTTATGTCTTCAGGACAATATGAAAGCTGTTTTACTTACCTGATCCCTGCTCCTGCCCCCTCCTTCTAGGCTGCTAGATCAGCCCCTGCAGCCTCTTCTCCCCTGGGCTCCATCGGTCTAAGGACCGCTGGCGTCATCCCATCTTATAGGATTTAATTTGAGGACATTTTGTATATATTAACATTCCCTACATTATGGACTGGATGTTGATAGGCATCTCCTGTCAGACGTTCATAAGGAGGCCTTCCCTTGGACCTTGTTTATTGTAACGTGTATAATAGTGTGCCGCATTTATAAGATATTCAAATAAATATTAATTTTATTTATTCACGTGTACACCTTGAAAGTCCTACTCTGTAGTTGTGTTGTAAGCTTCCTTGTTATGTCTAGGGGACACTATGAAAACTGTTTTTTACTTACCTTATCCCCGCTCCCGTCATCTCCGTCTAGGCTGCTAGACCAGGCACCTTAGCCTCTTCTCCCCTGGGCTCTGGCAGGCTAAGGAGCGCTGGCACCATCCTGTCTTATGAAGGTCCATTGACCTGCATTTAACGTGAGGGATATTCCAACATGCGTAGTGGAGGGAGAGAAGAAGTGGACACTGACCAGTACAGGAGCCAGGATCAGATAAGTAAAACAGCTCGGAATAACCTAGAAATTAAAAAAAAAAATTACACTTAACCCTTGCAGTGCAGGGGTAGCTCCACTGGAAGGGTAAGTTTTTGTTCTTTGCCCGGAGAGGACTTTAAGGTGTATGTAACCCTTAACTGACATAGTTTGCCAAAGCACCATGTATCATAAACACTTGCTTACTGTTTAGCAAAATACTTATTTTCACCTATTTTTCACTCTTTGTTGCATCTCAGTGCTGCTGATAACCCGCAGCCTTTTTGCAAACACTTCCTTTCTACGTGCACTCGAGCAATGGCTGCATGACATTTCTTAGGGCGAGGTTCCTGATGTTGACTATGCCTGTGTCATGTATGTTGAGATAGCTACTTAGAATAGGCAAACCTCTGTGATAGGGTGACAATGCAGGAGCACAGCTAGAAAATAGGGACAGTGCATCGTCACCCTATACCAGAAGGTGCCTGAACAAATACCTTCATGGCAGGATCACCTATTTTCATGAATGTTGCCGGTTTAAAAACATTTTGAAAATTAATTTTGAAATGACATTGCATGAGATTTTAGTGATATCTTTTACATGTACTTTAAATGCTTACACTTCCTTATTTGTGGTATTCTATTAAATATAGCAGTTTGTAGATTTGCCACTAGAAGAGATTTGCAATCTCCATTTTGTCTCCATTCTCCAATCACTCTGTCTCCGGCTGGCGAGAGAGGATATTATCCACACATGCAGTGCAATGTTTTTAATGAGTTTGCCAACTTATATATTTACATTATGATAAGGAGCAGTAAAGTTCAACCATTGTGTAACACTACAGAGCAGGAAGCAGATCCTCCAAAAGTAAAGAGCAGATATACAGTAGCTGCCCCATGTACATAGAGAATTACAAATTATACATACACAAACAACTTTTTTTTTTTATATTAACTTACATTAATAAGATTATTTTTGCTAAATTATGTTGCTTATAGCAATCAGTGATGTTCAACCTCATTATATTTCCACCTTTTATAGAACTGGCCAGAAATTCTGAAGAGTAACTCAAAATGTTTTAAAAGCCTTCTTTCTCTATTACTATATATTGTATAGTAATGACTAAATAGTATATACTGTATACTACTATATATTGTATAGTTTGTAGTACTATACCTCTATGTGCATAGAGGAAGTCATATGTTTCTATTACATACTCAGCCTGTGATTACTTCTTTGTAACACTACACAATGGTTTTTGATGTACTGTTCCATCTCACAGTACAAATCTATGAGGTGGCTGAACAATCGAAAACGTAATGTTTGTCACTGAAACATGAGGTAAGAAAAAAAATCTTTCTATGGGGTCCCCTATTTCAGTGACAGCTGTCTAAAAGGGAATTTCACTTGACTTTTGAGAGAATTCCTATAACTTCCTGTAATTTCTCTAATACAGGAAATTAAGTGAATATTCCTTATAGGACACAAATGCCCCCCAAAAAAAGACAGAAATTAAAGCAATTCTTCATGCTTAAAATGCTGGCTATACTGTAGAAGCACTTTGAAGCGATTCAGTTAAATAGAAACAAAGACAAATAGGGCTGTAATGGGGCTTAGACTTACCTTTCCAGCAGGTGGCATGTTCACTGTGATTCCTCCTGCCATCTGCCACGCCACTACTGTGACTTGTAGTGACATAGGTACCGGCAGTAGGGGCCACAGAGCTCAGCATGGAAAAGCTATCTGTAACATATTGGATAGAATCAGTTTCTGGATTTCTTTAGGAGAGTGAAGATATGACACACGACCTGCTGAAAAGACAAGTAGAAACCTTCTTCTTTTACAAGGGTGGCTCTCTTTAAACTTCTTTAACATAGTGGCAGGGTCACTTATATGGGGCTTTCACAAATGGTGGTCTTAGAGGTTTGATTTAGGCCCCTAATTATCAGAAAAGGTGTTGCCATCAAGGCCTGATAAGCACACCTTTCTTGAAACCATAGGTAGCTTGACAATCAAGGTCCAAAGCAAATGACACATGAGGTCCCATCATAAAACAATTGCATCTAATAAAAGTACATACAATATATGGGTACATACATTGTTTTGCCTGAAGAAATATATGAGTCGATCCTTTTTGTCAAAGAAAGCAGCATCAAGTGGACTTGGAGCCCCAGGAAAAGTCTCGGATATGAGCTGAGGATACTTATTTTTCTTCCAGTCTTCTGTATAAGCTGAGTCTTTGTCAGGGTCGTAGCGCCAGACTTGAGTACCTTAAAAAGAAAGGAAGCCATAATTAAATATGGGTCACCATCTGCATATGAACACAGAGATTAGACAGAGTTTGAGGGCTCCTAACTCACAGCAATGCCCTCACGGTAGTCATCTATTGCACTCAGGGCCGGATTTACTCTCTCTGCTGTCCCAAGGCCAGATTCCTCAAAGCGCCCCCTACCCGCCAAACCACTCCATGGAGAATGGCAGACTTGCAGGCTGCCTACTAGGCGGAACCGCCAAGATCACTTGTACATAGCAAGCGGTGGCTTACCCGCTGTACATTTAGCTCTGCTTGCCCAAAGCAGGGCTAAATGTAGAAAACAGCTCCCAGGCTTCGGGAGATAGGAATTCCACACCCCTGCTGCCCCTCTACTCCCTGCTGCCCCAAGGATGGGCCTTGGTAGGCCTTGTGGGAAATCCAGTCCTGACTACACTTACTACATTATCATTTTGCATGAAACAACATAAAGCAAATTTGTTTTGGAGGAGGCCGGTGAAATGCATTTTATAGGATTATGGAGCCCAACTCCACACAAAAATCTTTATTTTGCTTGGGATAGAGTTGGGAAGGTTTAGAGGCTTGGGGAGGTATGGCTTGTGGTTTGCCCATTTGGCACTTAATGTGTGGCCCTTGGGGGGCCCTGTAGACAGTACTCTTTGTTTTGATGCTTATTCAGGCTAGTGAGGAGGAAAACATTATTTAGACTGTTTTTTTGTGTTAACCATCCCTTTTCATGATTTTTTTCTTTGATCTTAAATAGAATCTTGCTGAGGGAAATATAACAATTGTGGCAAGGGGGCTGTTGGGAACACAAATGTGTCCCTTGTAGCATGTCCCCAGTCTCTGTTAATCTTCACTAGCATGTCCCCAGTATCTGACCATCTCCTGTAGCGTGTCTGCAGTCTCTGACCATGTCCTGTAGCATGTGTCATTCTCTGGCCATCTCTTGCAGCATCTCTGCAGTCTCTGACCATCTATTATAGCATGCTGATAGTCTCTGACCATCTCCTGTTGCATGTCTGCAATCCCTGAGAGCTTATTGCAGCACTACATTCACTGAATATTATGTGCAGTTCCTATTATGATGTTAGTGGCAGCACTTGATGTTCCCAATTCTTAGTAAGCTGACCACCACTGGTTTAGAGCCTGTGTCGGGTTTTGATTATCATCTGTGAGGAGAATTGATTCCTGTCAGGACCAAAGGGGACACGTACCAATTAATAGTAGTAGAATGGGTAAAGCTTTGAACTACTGAAAGTACTGAAGTTTTTATTGCTGTGCAAGCCTTCCTGTCCCTTATGATTTACAGGGATTCTTACCTTTAAAGAAATACTGGGCATCTATATTCCACGTCCAGACATGCACATAGGCATCTATGTCTCTGTCTGGAAGTCCTTTCCAGCCTGTTTTGATTGGCAGAGGATCTCCAAATCTTGTTCTGTTACCCTTGTTTTCATACATCCAGTACCAGCCAGTCTTGAAGAAGTAAGTGTTGAACCTGTAGAAGGCTTCTCCACGTGAATTCTTTTCCTTCCTGACCCAATCAAACACAGTGCTGAAGCTGCCATCGCATGAGCCTGGTGACAGAGTGATACAGATTAAATCTGGTGCTCTTCACATTTTGCATAATTATATGTACAGCATAGGTAGGTTACTTATAGCACCTCCCTCTACCTATATAATTTACCAGTCCCGCCACTGGTGACTTAGATCTTCACTCCCTCACTCCCCTGCATGGTGACACTTCCAGGTATGTTAAATGCCTGGTTCCTCTGCTGTGTGCTGTGGTTTCACCTGTCAATCGCCATGTCATTATTGCATCTCTGCAGAACTGTAGTGATGTAGTGGCCAGCAGGTAGAACCAAAGTGGCCAGCGGGGGGACACAGACACCCGATTTACTTGGAAGTGTCAGATACTAAAGCTGGCTATACACTTCTTCAATCAGTGTACAGTTGTAAGCAAAAATATTCAACCCCCATTGCAAATTAGGTTTATTGGCAAAATGTAAAGACTTTCAGCTGTTTGCAATGAACACATCAAACAAAAGCAATGACTTCTGCAGTCTCAAAATTATTCAACCACTTCATGGCAAGCAATTTTTGTACTTAATAGAGCACCCTTTTGCTGTCATAACCTGCTGCAAACTAGATGTATAGCCAGAACCCAGCTTCTGACAGTGTTCCTGAGGAATCTTAGCCCATTCCTCATGAGCAATGGCTTCCACTTCACTAATATTCATGGATTTGCGTGCTGCATCCGCCTTCTTCAAGTTTTGGGATTCTGTTCTGTGGTGCGATGAAACAAAACTGGAATATTTTGGCCTTATAGATCAGCGGTATGTCTGGAGGAAGAAGAATGATGCATACACTGAAAAGAAAACTGCCTACAGTTAAGCATGGTGGTGGTTCAGTTATGCTCTGGGGCTGCTGTGCAACCTCTGGCACTGGAAACCTGCAGTGTGTGGAAGGCAAGATGGATTCATTGAAGTATCAGGAAATGCTGGGAGAAAACCTCATGCCATCTGTGAGGAACCTGAAGTTTGGGTGTCATTGGACCTTCCAACAGGACAATGATCCCAAGCATAGCTCAAATTCTACCAAGAATTGGCTGCAGAAGAAGTCCTGGAAGATTCTACTGTAGTCATCACAGTCACCTGACTTGAACCCCACAGACAATTTCTGGTGGGATTTGAAGAAGGCGGATGCAGCATGCAAACCCAAGAATATTAGTGAACTGGAGAACATTGCTCATAAAGAGTGGGCTAAGATTCCTCAGGAACGCTGTCAGAAGCTGGTGTCTGGCTGTGCATCTCATTTGCAGCAGATCAGCAGCAAAAGGGTGCTGTACTGAGTACTAAAGATACTTGCCAGGAAAGGGTTGAATAATTTTGAGACTGCAGAAGTCAATAAAAGTTGCATTTTCAATTGGATTTGGGGAAACCACTTGAAACATTCTTTGTCTTGACCTAGTTCAAATGCTTTAATTTGATTTGTTCATTACAAACAGCTGAAAGTCTGTACATTTTGCCAATAAACCTGATTTGCAACAGGGTTGAATAATTTTGATTACAACTGTAGCTTATTGAACTGGTATTATTAACCTACTTTGACAGGGTTACTTTTTTTTTTTAGTGAGAGTCAGCAGGAGTAATTGAACTTATTGAACAGGTATTATTAACCTACTTTGACATTGTTACTTTTTTTTTTTTTTAGTGAGAGTCAGCAGGAGTAATAAAGACTTGGAATAGAAAGCACATGTGTTAAATCCTTGTTAATACTTTTTTGTTGTTGTTTTTATTCATGTGGAGAAAAGTTAGAACCTCTGAAAGGTTTTTCTGTGTCTCCATCAAGAAGGATTTCACTTTATTTTCTAGAGAGATGATGGTCACCATCAAGACAGGTGATATCTCCAATGAGGACACCTTCAGCAATAGAAACAGTTTGTAAAGCAAAAAAATTTATACAATTTAATATTCACCACTCCTGCTGCCCAGCCGGCCGATATCTGCTGTAGTAAAGAGAAACAGCTATCTGCACAGTTGCCAAGTGTCCTGGATCCTGTGGGATAGTCCTTAAATTTTGGGCACAGCCCCATAGTGTCTGCCTTCCGCAGGTTGTCCTGCGTGATCCAGAACACTTACCACATTGCTGCTACTTAATTTCACAGAACCTAAAGCTTTTCCAAACCGTATACCTTCCACCCAAAACTGCAAACTCCTCTGGAAAAGGGACTGATGCAATTGATTATTACAAAGTTTTTCAGAATTTCAGCTATACAAATAAATAAATATATTACCATATTTTTTCTGTACAGCTTTTCTGTCCTCCCAGTCCAACTCTAAGTGTTTCCCTTGAGGTGTATAGTTTGGCTGCATCACCGAGCCCAAGCGATTTATATGGGGCAGGCCAAGAGCATGACCAATTTCATGGACAGCAACCTGCAACAGATTATATTAGAAATAAATATTCTTGATTTTATTGTATGGGTTGTGTATTTCCTGCTAAAGAAAATTTGGTAAATCTGATAACCTGTTTTAGTTTTCTTCAACATATTTTTCTCATCAGTTCATAAACATAAATATTGTTGTTTTTGTTGAAAAAGTAGAAATGGAGATTTAACTAATACAAATACCTTATACCAATACAAATACCTTATACTAATACACATACCTTATGAATTTGCACTTTATTTCTTATTTTTTTTCTCCTCTTTAAAGATACAGTACATTTAAGTGCTGGTAAAATGGTGTTGTTATTTTTTTGGCTCATACAGCAATGCCCTACCCTATACTTTTCCCTTCATAGCAACCAGGAAAATGCAAACTACTCATTCATAGCTATTCATTTTATTTCCTTATGAGTAAATTTAATTTTTGTCAATAAGGAATCTTGAGATTTAGGATCCTCAGACTTCCGAGGAGGCTGTGGGATGAATGAGTAAAATCATAGGCCAGAAGTAAGGGCCGACTTTAAGATACTTTTACTATCTATTGCAATATTTTTTATAATAGCTAGCGATTCTACATCATGAAGGGGCGGGGGGATGTCCCGATACTATTTTTTTAAGACCAAGTACAAGTATACATCTGTACAAGTGTACAGATGTCACCAGGCTGCATGCGAGGCTCTGGGGGCAGACGCTAGGCTAAATGATCAGGCATCGGGCTGAACGATCGGGCACCAGGCTGAACGATTGGGACTGGGCTGAAAACTCGGGCACTGTGCTGAAGAAGCGGGCGGGGGTTTTCTGCCCTCCACGGGGCTGTTTGTTCGGTGTGGGGCTGTCCTTGGCTGTGCCTGCACCGGGAAGGAGGAGAAGGAGATATTGGGCCAGACAGGCACTGCCAAGGACAGCTACGGCCAGGTCCCCACAAGTGCGGCACCTCAGCAGCTGATACGTTTTGAAAATGTAAAAGGCCGTTATCAGCCTTTAGTATTGGGGCATTCTCAGGAGTACAAGTACTCCTGAAAATGCCCAGTATCCATATCAGGACATCCCTGGGGGGGACTTTTAATTAGTGGGGAGGGGGGTAGTGGTTGTTTTTAAGTGAAAGGTTCACTTTAAAAATGTACTATGGTAACTGTTCTGCATTACAATTTAAGATTTGTCATAACATAATATAAAAGGTATAAAACTTTGTGAACACATGTACTATATCTAATAATGTATCAATGTTTTAAAAACTTCCCTGGGACCTGCCATAAAAGAAATATGCAAACACAAAATAAAGTTCCTTCTGAAAATTCTAGTGGCCTCTAAAGTGCTAAATGCCTTACATCATACTGATCCAATGGCTTTCATATTTTTTCAGAACAAGTATGCAACAATTCAATTCAGAACTTCTGAGATTACAGAAGCCATGGGATCATCGTGATATGTTATTCTCATAAAAGGTATTTTTACAGCACAGACTCACTTTTAGAAGGCTGATTCCTTGTTCGCTGGTCGGACCAACAAAATGTTCATCATCATCAAAATGAATGTCTCCCAGGTACCAGGCGTGGGCAAACTCCTGCCCGGCTCCATCAAATGCCTGAGAACAGCCAAGGTGCTGCCCTGTGAAGATCCAGATAGTTATTACCATACATTTATGACAGAAATTGGAAAATGTGCACTTTGTGCCTTCGAATTTATTGCATCAAAATAAACTAGGAAACCGTTGGGGCTGCTTTTAAACAATAAAGTTGAAATTCAGGCAAATAGCTAAATGCACAATGAAACACATATAGTATATGTAACCTTTTTACCTGTCAAAGTATCCCTTCATGTTCATTCAGTCCAAAAATGTACACAGCTCAGCCAGCCTGGCAATTTGAACCCTTTCTCCTGTCCCGTCTACCCCCAGCTTTTGACTGGACAATGAAGGGGCAGACTAATGGCCCCCTCGTCCTTGTTTTGATCACTTACCTCTCTCCTTTTTCTGAACAGATAACTGTATATATTGGTGTTTTTTTAATACCAGCCAGGAGTTCAGCTGTATATGATTTTTAGCTTTTAATCTGTCTGTGCAGAGTGTAATTCAAATGCATCACTTTTTACTTTTGTAAACCAAGAACAAATGTATTATGGCTTACTGCACATTGTCATTTCATTGTGCACATTCTTAACCCGGTAACAGTAGCCTCCTACTTAATATCCATCCAGGGTGCTATGTGGAAAACCCCGTCTCCTGCAGATCCTTAGTTTTGCTCTAAACTGCATATCAATGCTGGTCATACACAGAACTATAAACCATATACTGGATTGTTTGAAACAACATATCTATTGAAAATGTTTTGCTTCCCAACACAGAAAGTGTGGCAACTGTACTGTACCTATGAGGGAGCAGCGTTGTCACTCTAGAAAAGGACTGCAGGAGACGTCCCCCTCTGGTCACAGTCAGAGGAGGCAGAGAGCACAGGAAGTTATCAGCTTACAAGATTTATTAAGGAATCAACAAGTAATTTGTTGCACTTATCAAACAGATATGACAAAATACTTTCAATGGTATGTTTAACAAACCAAAAGGGAGCAAATACAAGAGAGGTCCACTTCCTGTTCTGGTGACACCATCACTTCATGTTACATAGTTACATAGTATTTGAGGTTGAATAAAGACATTAAGTGAAAGTGGTCACTAGGACAAATATAGATGATGATTCTCTCCAAGACAGACAGCAATAAAAAAAACTAAAAATGTTCTAACCCTTAACTACTCTATCCAATACAACAAAGATTTCCCTTTTAATGGGAGCAAAAGGTGGCAAACAACCCATGCCGTAAAACAAATTGTAGGTTTGTCAACTCTCTTCACCATTAGTCAGAGTCAATCCGGCACTAAAACAATCACAGTTGGCATCTCATTGGTCACTCTGGCCAACAAACCTTTTTTTCATTATTAAGTTTTTTTTTATAGGTATGCTATGTTGACCAAAAATAATTGCCTTGTCCCATTAGGAATCCTTCAACTTAGAAATATGACTCGGCAATATCAAATAAAAAGAAAGGACTAACTGGAAACACTGGAACTTTATGAGTAGTGTTACAGTTTACGTTTAGAGGTTTGTGTTATGTTTAGAGGTTATAGTTAGGGGTTAAGAACAAGGTACAGTCCCGGAATCATCCCTTTTCCAGAATTGTCATGGTTTTCACTAAGCAAGAAATGATTATAAACTTGCCTGTGCCAAATCCAACTCGAATGTCTATGTCATCTCCAGTGAGATCCTCCTCAAATTGCAGTGGGATGACCTCACTCCACATACGGAAAGCAGTACGGAGTATTCTCCTCTGCTGTTCAATGGTCAATTGCATGCTGTACCCCTCTCCCATGAGCCTCCACTTCAATGTCCTCTTGGAAATACTCATGGCATTTCCGTTTTCCAGAGCATTTCTCTCGTCCCGTTTCTTTCTATAGTGATTCACCAGTGTGGCCAGAACACTTCTCCTTCCACGCTGAGTTCTTTCTGGTTCCATGGAATCATGGTCTGTTTCATTTGTCGCCAAAAGGCTCAAAGTTGCATTTTTACGTCTTGATGGTATTTTGCGGTCAGGAACACCACAACGGGGTTTGTTCATGGCCAGTTTGGTGGGTGTGTCCAGGATGCCCGTGGCATTTAGCCCATTGGCCTCTTGAAATTTTTTCAAGGACTCAGAAAAAGATGGGCTTAACTCCGTCTTATCAGGAGAAGGAAAGAAAGAGCGTTCTGATGAATCGCCTTCTGAAATGAGTTGAGAGACATCTTGTGGAGCTTGGTCAAGTTCAGGTGAATCTCCAAATCCCTGCTCCTCCCAGTTGACAGGATTCACCCAACCATATTTTACCAGATATTGCTGCAAAACAGAAAAAAAAAACGGAATCTCAGAGCCAAGTGATGCACACATTAGGTATTATATAAAGTGGTTTTGAACACATGTTCTTTATTCATTTATTGTGGATTAAAGCAATAAAATGTTTGTTTCTTTTTTTTAGTCAGGTACTATACATATTAAATATTACATGTAAATATCATGTAGTCTTTTATTAAATCAGTTCAATCAGATCAGTTAAAGCTGACGTTTAATCTATGTATGTATGTTGTGCCTTCCCTGGTCCCCCCCCGCCCCCATCAACATGCTAATTAACTTTTTACTAAAATCTTTCAATTTTCATGATATGCCTTACTTTAGACCCAGTGACATCATCACTAGGTCTCTAGGAAATGCAAGAAGATCATTGCTGGTGGGAGGGGTCCGGCAGGGTGTTGTACATACCTTTCTGAAAACATCACATCACCCTGCTTCAGTTCTACTCTCAAGAGCCCTCATTCCTGATGCAAGCAATGAGCTGGCTCTTGGGAAGAGTTATGCAAATATCAAATTGTCTTCATGGATGGTCAGTCTGGATGAGTGAGCTTTCCTAGGCAGGCTGCATTTGCATGCAGGCTGCCCTAGACAATGTCCACAAGTGATACTGAGCCTTTGTCGTTGAAAGAACTGAAATTCCATGAATCAAAGGGGTGGATCACGGACAGTCAGGCTGGGGAGGAAAGGGCTGGAGAATTCTGGGCATCCTCCAGCCAAGAAATAAAATGGGCTCTTTTGGACTTGTGGAATCTTCTAATGCACATTTGAGAAGCTCACAGTGTGCAGTGAAATCAGGGCAAGCAATTTCAGTACAGCAGAGAGGTGCCTGTGCAGAACAGAAGGTAAAGCTGGAGTTTAGTTTTAAAAACATTTCAATGGATCCAAAACCATTATAGTTTCCAGTTAACTATGTAACAGCACTATATAGCCAAATGTTTGTATTCAACTACCATCATACCTACCTATATGACCAGAAGTAAGTGGACATGCCTCCAATTTATTGAGTTCAGATGTTTTCAGTCAATGGTATGGTTATTGCTACAACATACAAATACATTTGAGACAATTGTGGACTTCTAAACTTGTAGTAAGGCCCTTTTCTGCCCTTCTGTCCCTGTGCATGAAGCCAGGTTCATAAAGACATAATTTGAGGCATTTGGTGTGGAGGAACTTGAGTCTCCTGCACAGAGCCCTGACCTCAACCCTACTGAACAGCTTTGAAATGGATTGGAATGCCATTTGCCAGTTAGGTCTTCTCATATAACAATTCCTGAACTCGCAAATGCTCTATTGACTGAATGTGCACAAATTCACACAGACACACAATCTTGTGGAAAGTCTTCCCAGAAGAATGTAAGCTGTTATAGCTCTCTAGTAAGGGGGGTGGTGGGCAACCCCTTGGTTTTTCAATAGAATGTCCATATAGGTGTAATGATCAGGTGTTTACAAATTTTTTTAAGCTGTGTTGTATATACTATGACTATATTTAAGTTACATTTTGGTCAAAGTCAAACATGCACATTTCAGAGAATAAGGGCTACCTTGGCTATGTGTTTTAGTATTCATTTTGCGTAGATGACTTTGCCGCTACAATAATATTGTATGTGTTAATATGTGCTGGTCTGTTAATCTGTTTATACAACACTATGGCATTTAAGAGGGCTATACTATGGCATGGAGTCATGCAACAAGACGGCGCATTCTTGCTCAGGAGCCCTTTCTAGAAGCCTGAAGAACCTGACTTCAATGGATTACAGAAACTTATTTCTTTTACTTTTCGGCTTGAGTTGCTTTTGATATATTTCCTCCTCTGGTTTTAGTTAAATAACATTATTAATCTTTCCAGATGGAAGATGGAGAAATGTTTCCTGGGTGGGCTTGTACGTGCTTTGACTGTTATGCTGGATTATGAGTGGGAAAATGAAAGATATTCTATCTGATATCTCTTATTAATTCACATCCAAAGAAAACTGAACAGCAATACACCCACTCTTCTTAATGTACACACAGTGCTTGGTGCAGGTTTGACAGGAGGATGTTTACGCTGACTTGTTCATTTTAAACTGAGATATTATGACATGTGTTTTCCTATTAACCGATGAATTTCCATTCTAGCATCCTGGAAGTTTAATTTGTTCCAATGGATTCCAGAGAATATGAGAACTACTTGAAACTAAAATCTTGATACTTGAATCTTAACACATTTATTTTTAAAGCTACTTTTAATTTGTTCTGTTTTTGTTTTTACTTATTCGCTTAATATTTGTTCTAGGGTATTTTTTATTGTAAACTTTATGTTTATTGTAAGACACTCTGTAAACTGTTTTTTCTTGCTATGTATATAAAGTGTTTGTTACTATTATATTTGAAGATATGTACGCCATTATGGTCAGCCTAAAGTGTATTTCCACTTTCACAACCAAATTGGGATAACGCAGGGGCGTCCCGAGGCCGGTTGTCACCCGGTCTCCAGACTGGGTGTTTCCCCGCCGTGAGGTCATCACGCATGCGCGGCCATCTGATTGACGCCTGCCGGCGGCCATCTTGGTATTGGATGCCGGCAGAGGGAAGAGGGGACGTTCACCTGGCGGGATGAGGTATGCGGTTGGGCCCCCTCCTCTCTCCTGACACTGTCGGGCTCTCGGTCCATGACCGAGTGCCTGACTTTTTAGAGAGGGGGGCACCAAAATCACTGTCAGTCATTTCGGTGTCACCCCTGCAATGGTTTCACCCGTGTGTGGGCCAAACCTCTCGCACCCCCCTTGTGACGCCACTGCGATAATGGCTATTTTATAATTGTTACATGTTCCCATTCACATAGCATCTGTTCCATTAGGACAGATAATTTTGAAGTTGTTGAGAAAAACCTGGAATCAGTCATCTTGCCTGCTGTAACAAAACATCTAAAAGGTAAGAAATATGTTTTTTATTTTTTTATTTTTCAGTATGCTGTGTGAGCAGGAACAGATAACAAACATATAGAGGGGTTTTCTCAAATTTGACTGCAAAAGTGGAAATATACTTTAAACAAATACATTTCTGACACTTTATAATATACTGTAACAGTGACACTTTCTAAAAAAATCTTACCGTTTACCATTAAAAAAGGGCCTTGAGCAAGAATAAGTAACTTTGCCAATGCGGAGATGGGAGTACTTAGCAAATGCTTCTTCCTGCCTAGGCAAAGTTACTTCACTGGATCTCAAGGCTCACTTTAATGATAGAAAGTAAAGCTTTTCTGAAAAATTGTACTGTTACAATATATTGTGACATCTCAGGAGCTTTTGATGCAGACTTGTAAAGTTAGGCCCCGTTCACATTGAGCGATTTATCGCGCGGTAATTCCCGCGATATCGCAGCAATTTACCCCGCGATATCGCTCTCCAATGCTTCTCAATGGGGCAAAGGGTCCTGCTGTCGCGGGTCGTGCGTCGCTACAGCAGGACACTTTTTGGAGCAGATCTAGCCGCGATTCAAGCTTGCTCAATGCAAGCATTTGCGCGATATCGCGCAACAAACTGCGCGATATCGCGCAAAATGCAAATCGCGCGACAAACGCGCGATTTGCGTACCGCTCAATGTAAACGGGGCCTTAGAGAAAAGTTTACTTGAAGCATACTGGCTTTTGGTAGGCAAACTTTAAAGTGAGCCGGTGATTTGCCCAAGCAAAGCTACAAGGTCAGTTTAGGGTCTCACCTTCTGTTCGCTCCCTGCTACCCTATTTAGTCACGTGGATCGAATAGAGAAAGCACTGTGTTAGATTCAAAGTGCAAATGGAGCTTACACAAGGCTAAAGGCTCTCTTCAGCCTCCATGTGACAGTGCTGGGTGCTTGAGTGGCAAATCATTCAGCACCAGCTTTGTCCATGGGAGGAAGGTGAGTGAGTCACATGCTCCTCATAGCTGAAAGTACTAGGTATTTATCTGCACTCTCAATCACTGAATGTATGGGTGGGGATTTGAAAGGTAAGTTTAACTTGCATGGACAAAGCACAGTATTACTTTAATTCCCCACATCAAAAAAGGCTTTTGAAATAAGTTTGCTTAAATGGCAATTTTGCTTTAAATGCTGGTCACACACAGTCAGATTTTGTTTCAGATTTGATCTGATCGTATCCCTGACTCTTTAGACATTATCACTTACAGAGATTTTACAACATTTTTGTTAATCTCTGTGTGACCAGGATAATTATCTCTTTCTGTCCAGTGCTGAAACTTGCATGGACAACTCTACTCCATGGGACCAATAGCAAGAGAAACAATGCTGCAATGGACGACAATGTCCCACTTCCATTGTTTTCAGGAAGACGTCTGGTTGTCTGAGCCAGATAGACAAACAACCGTGTAGTATGAAAGTGGATATAAAACTAGACCCTCACAGCTACAATCTGATTGTATGAGACTAACCTTATTCAGGTCAACGCTATACCTTCAAACGTTCTGAGATGAGAAAGAGGGTCACCCTCAAGCACAATGTATTGAGGCAATGGACACACCCTGCCACACTCCAAGCTATGTGAACCGTTAGGAATTTATATGCCAGAATTTGTTTTTTTTTTATCACCATTACTTTTCCCCTATTCTGGCTTTTCAAAATAACAAACAAGATAATTAGGAGATAGAACGAAAGTTATAGTGCAGAATGATAGTGTTGGTAGTTAAACAGAACCGTTTCACATCTGTACGTTACACCAAAAAAAGAAAAGGGACAACTGAGAAGGGAAGCCATAGAGGGGCTTAGTTCCAAATAAGGTACAGTCCCTCCATATGAGGGACAGATGGACACATAAAGTTTCTTTTTGTTCTTTGATATCCAAGTGCAATTCCCTATATCAACTGATGAGGAGAACCATCTTTCTGTTTGTCAATTCGGTAGCGAGAAGTGACATCACTAAACTATCAAACTGATAATTAATTCTATAGAATAACATCAGTGAGCAAAACATCTCCTCTACTTCATTCATTCTATAAAGACTTTCAACCCATTCCCTGCTGAGGTTTTGCATCATATATCCACCCCTGTATATTTTTTATTGACATTTGCAGTAAGACTTTATTTTATCTTCATGTAATCTAAGAGAAACTGTAACCTTGGCTTAAGTGTGTGCAATAAAACAAATGTAAAATCTACAAAGAAATCAGATTTGCCACTGAATAGAAATCCTACAGACTAGTGCCTCTCAGGAAAATCAATTACTCATTTTAAGTCAGCAGAGGGAGCCATATATTTAAAAGATCTTTAGAACAAACCTAGGCGATACTAGCAGTTTTAAAGGGAAAATAGAGTGTATTTTCAAAAAGCACTTATTTGGGGTTATTATTGTGCTGTTTACAGTACTTAAAGTGTATGTCTGGGCAAAATAGAAATAAAAACTCAGTACATCTCTGCAATACATGCACATTTCCTCAGCCTTTAAAAAGATTGAAAGTACAGAATTTGTTTTCATTATTTTTAGTTATTCTGTTTGAATAATAACAAATAACAAGCATACAGTTTTGTTTTCTAGGATTTGACTCCCAGCCACCGGGAGTCTGTTTACCTGTATGGAGCCAACTGCTGGCTTTACCCTGGAAGCAATTCTGGTGGCTGAAAAGCCGCCTGATTGCTTCAAGGGGCCAGTACACAATGCCCCCCCCTTCTGGCCACACAACCCCTGCCTTGCTTCCTGGGCTCTTCTGCCCTTCCGGGCCCCTGTGGGTTCGGGACAGGCATCACAGGTGTCATCGGGTAGCAGGGAGAGAAACCAGTGAACATCTGTTTGCTGATCTGCTCCCAATGAATAAAACCAGAAGCAGCCCTTATTGCATTTTGGTTTCTGAGCTGTCATTCCCTGGCTAGAGGAGAAGGGGAAGAAGCTGATTGAGCACAATCTGTGCTCGATCAGCTTATTTGGAGTGCAAATGTGACATTAGGGGTCTAAGTTAAATAAATGAAGTTAAATTAAAAAAATGTTTTAAAAGAATAGAGTTTAATAAAATAAATGTAAAAACACGCAAAAAAGTTGTTTAAAATCCCTCGTGCCCGCAAACACGTGAATATGCACATACTAACACAAACATGTGTCGGGTGCGCCTACACATGAAAACGTTGATTGCATCACACATATTAGGTATCGCCACATGCGCCAGAGTGAAATCAATAATTCTAGGGCTAATGTTTATGGTTAACTCTGAACAGTGCAGGCTTTTAAAGAATGTTCACTGAGCTTTGCATATGCCCCTCAGTGTACAGTCTAGAGCAGATACTTTAACGTGGAAGTAATCTTATAGCCGATGACTCTATTTCTACTAACGATAAGAAGATAGATGGCCAGTGAATTTAAAAGAAAAGCCCCCTTTTTTCCCTCTGCTTTCTCCAGGCACAAGGCTACTTTGCCTAATGCTAAATCCACCCAATAATACCATAGCTAATTATAAAGAATAACACACCACTTCCAAACATTTAACTGTTCTATCATTGTGGACAGGTAAGTGTTGGTAAGGCAATTTGTCTTTAAATATGAAGCTGTCCTTTAACTGTTTGGGCAGCTGTCCATTAAAATATAACATTTAGGTGGGAGAAACAAGAGACAAACATGTTCCCCATGTAAACTTGACAGAAACACCACTGAGTCCTTCAAGGAAGTCCCATAGGGAGACTACTGCTATCCTCTCCTCAACATTTAATCAGTAGGGCTTTTTATGTAATGATAATGGACCCAGGTCACAAAGCTGAAGAACTCAAGAACATGGCATGATGATACTACAGACAATGTCACAGTAAAGGAAGCATTAGTGATGTAAAAGAAAGTGTGACTGGAGTGGTGAGACTTAACAGAGGCTGGTGGTGGTGTATTAAAAGCTTATATGTACAATACAAGTCCTAAGCAAGCTCCCAACAAAGGTGGACATGAAGATGGCAGCAAACTTGCAACACAAAGTAGTTTAGCATGCACACATATACCAGTGATGCAGTAGCCCCAACCTTATTTCTGCACAGGTGACCTCTACAGTCTATGTCCTATGTCCTATGTCATTAGTGTAAATAGTCATACTAACTCAACTGGTCATACCTGTGCTGCTTCCGGACTCAGAATGGCATCAGCTTGTGGGTGGCTTTGTAGTTCTACATCGGAATGGTCTCTGTTATGGAAGAGTTTTTCCGAGCTTGTCCCCTCCAATGAGTACAGCAGGTAGAGGAGAGTTAATGGGACTGACACTTTTTTCAGGCAACCAGATTGCTCCATACCAGTTCCAACTGACCGTCTTCTGTTTTCATGTGATCAGTGTTCAGTACACGTGATGTGTCACTTGTAGTCAAGTGCTTCCACTAACTATTAGTACTTTTTCTCACCTTGTCAGTTTTTTGAACTTTTCACAGCTTACTCTTCAAAGGCTGAAAAGAAGAGAAAATTACATTTAACTGTATCCAGCATGGTTGACTTACAATGACCCAGCTTTTAGTCATTTTATGCTAAAAATTGATGATTGCATTATGCAATGAAAAAACACCAGATCTTGCAGCCCACCAAATCTTGCAGTCATTGTCCCTGATCTGGTTTTTTGACTTCTGCCATTTGGGGATAACATGAAATGATTATGTTACATGCTGTATGTACGCACTCTTGTAAATAAGTCATTACATCACAATGTGATATACTGAAAGTCAAATAGCTCAGTGTGATATGGTACATATATATTACCTAGACAGCTATTTCTATTTCAATCACTTCTAAAAACACCAATCTAAATACAAGCAAGTGTGTAAAAGAGCAGCGAGGGAACGAAAGAACTATCTTTAATGTAATTTATTCATTTTGTGAACATTTTTCCAAAACTTTTTTTGAAAAATAATGAACGCCCAAAGCAATGTTTAATACCAGATCCTGCATATGTATCATTCTTTACAAATTGTTGTAGCTGCTGCAGAAATTAAACTGAAAGCCACAAAATGCTGTGTAAGGACAAATTGTGCCACATATAAAATAAGAATAATCGGTTAATTTTATAGTAGTTATCAAATATTGACATAGTACAGCTGTGATGTTTCAAAACTAAACATATACATTTTGAAGATAACTCCAATCCATATACAAAACAAACTGCTTAGTATTGAAAAATCAAACTTCTGCTGAGCTGGTTAAAACTGGAATTAGCATTAAAGTGAATTGAAAATGTTATAAAGTTTAGTAAATGGTAACAATTTTGTAAGATTCTTTCCTAAAACAGGTAAATATTGTTCACAGAATCTCAGATAGAGGCAGTTTGCTCTCTCTTTGGAGTTGGGTTATGTTGTACTTACTTGTTTGGAAGTTTCCTGTTCTGTGAGATTCTCTCTACTCTCTGCAGAGCCTTGGCAAAGCTTCTTTAACAAGGTCTGCGCTTTGATGAGACCATCCCACCCCTGAATAAATCATAGGCTATCATGTGAACTGTCATACAAGCTGTTAGCCTTTGACAAATAGGGCAGTGAATGCTGAAGAACCTAATGATGTATTTCAAGTACAGGGGCTACTTGTCTACACTTGACTGGTCCTGGCTGTTCCCAGGCATCTGAAATGAGGACAGTCACCTCTAAGAGGGACTCAATATTGAGGTCTTTAATGACTTGGAAATATTAACCTGCAATGCTGAGAATGGGCCAACATATGAAGTCACCATTCTTGCTTCTGGATAAACCTGTGATGTTCCCATGCATTTCAATCCCTTGTTCAGCAGAAAGTCAAGTTAATCATCTATGCATAGGAAAATGTAAAAGGAAATGTCACCTTCTTGAATACCCTTGTATTGAAATGTAGGTCAGTAAATTAAAAGTGTATCTTTACTTTTTGAATTTAGGGCCACTTTAAGGACTGCTAACGTTTCTGATCTACATACATGTTCCAAGTCAGTCATCAGTAAAGTAATAAAACCAAGGGTCTGCATAATACTCAGGCAACCACGGCAGCCCCTGTAAATCTTTTATATTTCACGTAGCCCTCATTCCCTGGATCCATAGAACATCAATTTCTTTAGTGTTGCCAAAATCTGCAGAATTAAAATATCAGCATCATTGTATCTTCCAGTGAAATTATGTTGTGTTTATTATTTTACAATGATTGACTGTTATACATGGAAGTGTGTGAGACATAACTGCACTAGTTCTGTAGGCACTCTTGCACTCCCTATGTAGATTTGACGTAACATGCGGGAACCTGAAATAGAGGTCAATACAGTTGTCCGTTGGCTAAGCCCAATGACGCAGCAATGGCTGCATCTACCTATTTATCTTTAAATATATAATTTGCTTCTCTCCTTACAATTGTATTTTTCTTTCCTATTAGGGACGTTACCAGGAGATTATTATAATGGACTGGCCCCAGAGTTTACAGTAAGAAAGTTTTTGATTAAACAGTTGATTAAACTTATGTATTTAGAATAATTATTTCTCAGAATGTTCAAAGAAGTGAAAGCCTTTAGACCACCTACAGACCTGGCTTCTTGGTGGGGAGCCAATGTAATGAGTCATCGCATGCTTCAGCCACTGCCGAGGCTGCCCAGGGCTGTTTGTGTATGACTGAGAGTCGATGCAAGTAGGAGTATAGATGTGATAACTAGCAATGTGAAGACAATTCCGCCAAAAAATTATGTGTTTAACATGATTGTTTGCAAATTGAACTCCTTGTTGGTTTCGTACACGCCTTGGGGCCTTCAGTGGGGAAGCCCCCTATCAGGATTACCAGCTTTGCCCACAAGTAATAGCGAATACAAAGCCATATAATGGACATATAATGCTCTGAAAGCACATACCAAGAATAGCCAGCATCAAAAACCAATATAGCATCATTATCATCTAGTGGGACAGGGTAAAGGCACAAAATACTGTATGGAAACATGACCTAAGGGGTCATCAGAAGTGATTTAACCCAACCATATCTACATAAAAACCTACCTTTAAAGGAAACCTCCAGTCAGGACAGAAAACATAATTACAATAATTTGATTTCCAGAGGTGCCTGTCCTCAAGTATTAAACTTAGTTCATGGCAACTATGCACATATACGGCATATAATTCCAAACTGGCGTTGCTGAAGAAATATTCTTTAAAGCTGAACTCTAGATAGCTATAAAAGCCACAAATCAAGGCAGCTCTAAAATCATTAACATGCCATTAAATGTGGTTATTAAATGCAAGCAGTGTAAGCACCTAATTTGACTTGGTATCACGCTCTTGCGGTCCCTCTACAGCAGGGATGGAGTGTAAAGCTGGCCATACACCTACAGATTATCTGCAGATTTTCTATGGTCTGATGGAAAAAGTGCAACAGATTCCTCCCTCTATGATAAACTGTGTGGATGGAGGAATCTCCCACGGGGCCAAGCTTCATGTGGTGAATTGGTGAATTTTGTAGCAAAAGCTGGTTTTGCTATCATCTCTTTTAATGGGCTATTCATTTTGTAGTGCCTGCACTCCCATAGTTTGCAGCCTATACCTTGTTACTTAGCCATTCCCCTTTGGCCCCACTACCCCATACTTTAATTATGATTTCAGTTGTTTCAAAGTTATCTGCTCAGTTTGAATGAATGCCACTTTGGCAGTGTCAGTTGTCCCTACAAATAGTTCTGAATAGCTCTGGCTTTTTTACACCAGTGGGTGCCAGGGCCAGATTGCCACCATGGGCAAGGTCTTATGCTTATGACTAAGAACTTGGGGCACCCTTCCTTTAACTCACCAGTTTTTCATTTAAAGTGGAAAGATCTTTTAATTATCAGGAAAAAACATCACTATTAGTCATGCTAGACAAGAGCTTTTAAAACAGACAAAGGATTTTCAGTCCTAAACTACAGTGACCCCCTCTCCAAGTGCAAACTATCCAGCATGTCTGAGATATTATTTCAATCAATTACCTTTACTTAAAAACAAACATGATTGAGGTCTGAGCATTTCTGTACTCATTCCTGTTCTAGAACAGTCTATTACTTACAGTGATTTATTGTCAGCACATGATTAGGGTTACTATCAGTTGAGTGATTTTGCCAGTGTATGTGGTTTTTACGTGCAGGACTATCCAAACAGAGCAGCACCCCCACTAATTGAGCTGTGATTTATTCATATTGACTGGCTGTTCTGTTCTGTAGGGATTTGGTGTTCCACTACTGTCCAATTAAAAAATACAACAGCAGATGTTTAGGTTTGATGTACTAAACCTTTACACCTGAACCACAGAAACAGACCAGATTAAAGATTTAAAGTAAATTTTTGCTTTGCCCATGCCGGGCAAAACAACATGGTCATTATATGTCTTATTCTCACCTCCAAACTGTCCCTCTTTGTACCATTTAACACAGTAGAGTCATTGCTGAAATGAGACATTGAACCGGGAGAGTAAAAAAAAAAAATTAAAAATAGCAATTAGGTACTTTCCAGCTGCCTTTTCTTTGGCTCAGATTAAAAAGAAAGCAAAACAAAAAACCATGCACCTCGGAACACACAGAATTCACATTTTTGGCGTATCTTAGTAAGAAAGGGATAAACAAAGATTAGCACCTCTAATGAATACCAGAAATGTGATGCCAATCCCTGTTCACAAGTCAGAGATTTCGAGTTAGTAGGAATTGTGTGCTGGCATTTCATGTATACAGTTTCTTCCTCTGAAAAAGTCAGTCTGATTCAAGTCAGTTTAACCCCTTCATGACTGAGGCCCTTTTTTCATTTTTTGCACCCATGTTATATTCCACATTTTAGGCCTGAAAATGATGTAAAACCCCCCAACATTATATATTTTCTGAATGCCAAGACCCTATAGAATAAAATGGTGGTAGTTGAACATTTTTATGTTGCGCAATATTAGCGCAACTCCTTATTAAACCCCAAAATTTTGTGACAAATTTAATTAAATGCCCCAAAACACAACAAATTACCCATTTTTTAAATGAAATATAAAAGATGAGGTTACAACGAGTAAAACGATACCCAACATGCCCAGTTTACAGATTGCGTGCGACCGTGAAACGGTGAAAAACTGCAGTACCCCAAAAAGTCAATAAAAGACGCTTTAAAAGCCCCCACAGGTCATCAATTTAGATATACCCCAAAATACTGGCCCTAGAACTATTCCTCTCACTCCGGCGTGCGTGGCGATACCCAACATGTGTAGCGCGTTCGTCGTTTTCATGCGTAGGCGCACCCGACGCGTGTTTACGTGGCGACGCGCGTGCTCGCGGGGGCGGGGTACTTTTAAAATTTTTTTTTATTATTATTAGATTTATTTTATTTCATTTTAATTTTAAAAACTGTTTTTTTTTTTTTTTTTACTTTACTTTGACTGCTATCACATGGGGGGGCTTGCAAGCCCCCCCATGTAATAGCAGATGGTGGTGACAGGTCCTCTTTAAGGTGATGCTGGGGGTCCAAAAGACCCTCAGTGTCACCTTTACACTGGAAATAAGCTATTGAAGTGCAGATCGCACTTCAATAGCTTATAGCTGGGCTGCAGGAGCCCAGAACTGACAGCCCAGGGACCGGAAGTGATGCAATCTGCATCGCTCCCGGTCCCATAGAACGGGGAGGGGATCGATGAACGGAAGTTCGTCGACCTCCTCCCCAGCTCCCCGCGGACACAAAGATCGCCGGTCCCGGGCCCGTAGGAGGGGCAACGGAGCCCGGGAAGCACGGCGGGGGTGTCCGGCGGGGGGGGGCGGCCCCTTCTTCGGGACGCAGAAGCGATCTGGCGACAGGTAAGTCGCCAGGATCGCTTCTGTTGTAAAGCCGACAGTCGGCTCTACAAGTTTAAACAGACTCCCGGCGGCAAAAGTCGCCGGGAGTCTGTTTAAACAGCCCCGATGCTGGCGACGTACACTGTACGTCGTCAGTCACGAAGGGGTTAAAGAAGATAATTTAACACATTTATTACAGGGGTCTTCCTGCCACTAGAAGGACACAATTCTATTGCCCTAAAAACCCAGTAAAAAATAGATATGTTCAGCAGAACTCCATGTATAACTATTTTTTTTTCTCTTTCTGCAGCATTTGGAAGGGCCATCTTAAAGAGACCCTGTCACCAAACCACTCTTTTTTACAACAATCTTCCTCTAAAATATTTTGTGCATTTAACACATTTTGGGCATGTTATTCACCTGTACAAGCCTATCTCGTGTAGACATCCAAAAGCCCTGAAAGTACTCCTGAGTGGTTCCATCCCGGATGTGATGTCAGGAGCCCCAGCAGATTCTGAGCTGTCACTCAAGTGAGAAAGGGGCTGTGCTTGTTGAACTGTCTCTAGCTGAAGGAGTCAAATTTGCTAGTAAGTTTAAAAGCACATTGCAGGCAAATAAAAAATAATTTATGGAAAGAAAAAATGTGCTTTAGCTGCATTTTTTTTTAAATTTGATAATAGGGTCTATTTAAATCCCAATTGGGGTCACAGAAAAAAAGTCAGATAGACTTTGTACTGTTGTCCTGTTACGGGAGTTGTACAAAGTGTCTCAACATGATTGTGCAGTTCAAAATGCAGTTAGGGTCCATTAACACCAACAGGCCCTTGTTTTGGTGCATGTATTGCACATTGGTGTGTGTTGTGCATATGCAATGTGTTGTAAAAACATATTTTAATGTTTACCTGTTCTTTTTTTTTTTTAAACCCTTAATATAACTCTAAAACAGGGTGTTTGCGGCATGTTGACATGTGTTATGTTGCATAGAAAATGCAGACATGCTGCATTTTTATGCAATACAACCAATGTCCTTGTATGGTGGGAACAGGCCACATAGAAAACAATTGTTCTCTCAGTGTCCCTGTGTTGAGTTGATCAGCACAACTCAATGCACCTAGTGTTAACAAAACCTTAGATCCAGTGCACTCTGCAATGTAACAGATGTGGCCTGCCAAGCCCCCTCTACTCCTGTGTGTAAGGACACTTGTGTTGAGGGGTATGGCTGCTACATAGCTATGTCAACACAGGGTACTGCAGTGTGATGGCAAGAAGTAGCTTTTACTTAATAAGAGAAAATTGTATTTTAGGGTATTTTCATAAAGTATTCACAAATCATAACATGTGGATATTCAGGATTATACAGGGATAAAAAGGCGTGAGACGTAAGTTGCAGGTACTAGCTCAAATTTGTGTAAGTGACTTTAATGTCCCAGGTATAACTTCTTTGTATGCAATCTCTTCTGCTTCAGTACCATAGACAGGCTTAAGTGTTTAATATTTTAGACAACATCATATCTGCAGTTCACTAGCCCCCAGAAGCATGGATCAGACAACACAACCCTTTGTCAAATATCAGAATCATCATCATTGGTGGGACCTTTTTCCTTGTGAGCTTGATATGTCAACATCCAGGGGCAGCAATAGAGCAATTAGTGTTGGATATATACTGGGATTTCCTCTATTTAAGACGTTGCTGGATATTTAACCCCCCCCCTTGACTGAAATCTTGCAACATTTAAAAGCTTTTCCCTGCCTCCATGCACCAATTCCCTATCACTGACTTGGATGTTTTTCAAAGTCGACCACTGCTGATAGCTACTTCTGATATTGGTAGAAAGGGCATAACTATAGCTATGATAGGCCATGCATACCATGGGGTCCAGAAGCACAAGTTTCCAGAGCTGTTTGCCTACCCGAGGGTTTAAGCCGGTAGAATTAGCATTTGACTAAAATTAATGTATATGTGCAAGATACATAATGTATATATACAGTAAATGAATGTATATAACTTGTAGGAACCTCCATACAATTGCTATGAAAACAATTATTATTCTGTATCACTAGAGAAATTGTCTTCCAGATGAAGATCAGAAAAACAGGGGGTCCCAAAATGTTTTTTCCATCACACAAACTTACATCTGTGTGTGATAGGTGGCTCTTTTTTAATCATCTCACCTGCTCAGAAGTCTAGTGAATACTCCCCCATTGATGTGGCTGCTTCATACCTCCAGTAAGAAGACCAATGATCTAAACTCTGGGACAGCAGAGGCAATCATGAAAGCTTTCAGTAACATTGTATAGGTAATTGAAGGGGTGGGAAGGATGCAAATACAGAGGCAGGGGACTTTGTTAAACGTTCAGTAGGACGTAATACACCTCCTTAATAATACAACACCAAAACAGAAAAAAATACTACTTGCCTATTAGGCCGTTTGCATCCTTGTGGATGGGGATTTTTGCCCCATAAACCCATGCAACCTTTAAAGTGGGCTCTCTATTGAATCTTGCTGGGTGACATGTTTGATGCTGATTTAACTGGTAACAGATGGGCTTGCTGTATGTGTCCACGAATGCTCCTTGTTAGGTATATCTTTAGTACTAGGGCTGTGCCAACCTGTTTTGGCCCTCTTTGCTGGAACAGTCAAATATTCCATAAACCTGTGATGAATCCAGCAATCAAAGTATATAGACACATGCCAAGAGTCTGTTTTCTTTCCTTTGTGCCACCTGCCAAGACTCACTGCAGGTTACTATTTTGAGAGCAGTAGTATTTAGATTTATTGTTATTATCTTAAGATCCACTATGAAAATATTTACAGTTGGATATAAAAGTTTTCGAGGTAGCAGTCCAGCGGAAATTCTTGGCTTGGTGTTTTTTTGTTCTTTCAAGAATATAGATTGTTGTGAGGGCTTTGAAGTGAACTTGCACTTTCTCCATGCAGGGCAACAGATTGTTGTCCATATAAACAGCATATTTACCTAATTGAAGACCTTACCCCTCTCTCTGATGCTGCTTATGCTCACCTTTTCATTGTGGAGCTTACACAGGGCTAAAAACTCATTATCCACCCCACATAACAGAGCCTGAGCCTTGTAATGGTTGCTTCGACAATTGATAGTGCAATGCAGGGGGAAGGGGAGTGTCACATGCTCCACCATTCCTGGAACAACCGGGAATAACAGAGCAGCGGGGAAAAGAAGGCATCCAAGGACATAAATTTAATATATTGCAGCTTACCAGTCTCTAGATGTGGTCCCATTAGTTTTATTTTTTCATGCCTTTTTCTTTACATTCACCTGGTGATTCTGCCATTATCACACTTCCTGTCCTAGGTGGACAATGCTTACTCACTGTACTGTATCTATTGGGGAACAGTGTTGTCACCCTAGGACAGGAAGTGTTATAGAACTTTAGAATACCCCCTCTCTCATCATCTAAAAAACATAGGGGAAGGTGTTTCATAGGTCACATGGGATAAACTGCCTGATACAGTACAGAAAACACAAATGGAGAGACTTATTTTGGTGGGGGGCAAAGCTGCATCCTGCCTATGGTCCCATTTTGCCTTAATCCATTTCTGCCTTTTGAGCTTTAGAATTTCTGCGCCATGTGTAAATCTAGTAAACATTCACTGACCATAAACCATGGTAACTGAGTTGCAAATTTCTCAAACGTAGCAAATTCCAGCTTAGCATTGCAAAAATGTTTTTGAATCACATTTTAACTCCAATTTTGCTGAGAACTATACACCTCCTGATAGACTACGTACATAGCTGGGGTTTCAGCAAACTTTATTACTGATGAGACAATGAGAGAGAAACTAACAGACTTCATAGAAACATATTGAAGTAACTAAGATGCTTCCTGTCCTCTATTCTTGATTATGGAGGAGGTTTGGGTTCCCTTGACTTCACAACAAATCCCTGGGATTCCCAAAGTTTTCATTACGCAAACTCTTGGTAGAAAGGTTTGAAGATTCACCACCAGAAAAAAGGAAACCTGTAATGAAGCGCATAGCCTTTTTCCTGCTCAGATGAGTCATAGGAACCAATTATTTGAAGGAATGGATAACCCAGACCCTTTCTATAAAAGGGTGAGCTGACAGCAGCCATATTGTCAGTGTATGTTGGAACTGTTAAGGAGAGCTGATAGTTCTGTGCAGGGAGAGATACTTTTTTTTTTTTTCATTATTAGTTTTTACTTTTGCCATTGGTGCATATCCCCCCATGGCAGTAGCCACCCTTTTGTTTCACAATAACTTGATTATTAGCCCTACAAATGGCCAGAATTGAATAGCAAGATTTAACCCCCTGTCCATAATCTTCAATGGGGTCTTCCGCAAAGTTCTTGAACTTCGATCTTAGAGCAAAACTTTCAAAACTGTACAGGTAGATTTTTTCATTATTCGTGATTACAGATTTGCATGCTGCAGTACTTGAGAGTTGGGGGACAAACCCCATTTGTTGCTTCAGGAGTCAACACTTTTGTAAACTCCATGTCAGAGATTGCATAGAGCAACAGAACAGAGTGGGGAAGGTGAATATAAGTGGGTCAGGGATGTGGGCTAGTAAGAGAGTCTTTCTAATCTCAAGAGCTCATACACACCAGAACACATGGATTCATGTGAGTTGCATTAATCGTCTCTAGAACCTCCATCACATGGAACCCCATTTACTTTTTTTATATCTGGGCTCTCATGTTAAAAAAAAGATTGTCATACTCTCTCTTCACAATGTTCCAATTGTGTCCCCAGGCATCATTCCGCTAATTCCTGTGAGCCCAGAACTGGGCCTACAGTACTCGAGACTGAGAGGTGCGCACATGTCATTACATAAGCTCAGCCAAGAAGGAAAGCCTGCCTCGCTGTCACCAACAAAGAAGAGGAAGTACCTCTGACATCACCAGACTGACTAGAAGACTGCTGGAACAAGTTATAGGGGTATTTGTTAAATAATATTGTGAATAAGGGGAGCACTGGAGTTCTGCTTTAAAGAGTGTTTATACATGTTGTAGATTATTTGTGTTGCATTTCTTAAATATTTCCCTTAAATTTACTGGTTTGTAGCCATGGCATGGCAGGGGCATGGCATCGTGGCCACACTGCAACTTAACCCTCTGTCTCCCACTGCTGCATTGGACAGCAGAGGAGGGGGGAAAAGTAGAGGGACTTGGATTGGCCGCATCCAGCTGCTGGACTTTTAGCCAAGGCCACGTGGTTAAGGAAGAAGGGGGGAAGTGTAAGGGGGACATTTAGTTGTCCGGGAACCAGGGAGCAGTGAGTACAGTATGGCTGAATTGTGCAGGCAGCCTGGGAGCAAGAATATGAGTAGCAGGGAGTGCAGAGAGCTGGAGCTCAGCAAAGGAACTTGACCTGACAGGGAACACAAGGAGCATGCTGTAACCAAGTGAGAAGAGTCATGAGGTAAGCCAGAAGAGAGCTGTAGACTTAAAAAAATTGGAATTGAGCACAGAAATATATGCCTGTGCCTGTAAATTTGGACAGTCAGCTGTGCTGCTCAACACTGAGCCCCTTTCCATTGTACCAGAGAGACTGTGAGGTCTTCACCTCATTTGCTCCCTTGTGGCAGAAATAGTTTAGCCTTCCTGATTAACTTCCATGACCACTGGGAGCTGCAGGAGGACCCAACAATCCAGCAACTTATTAGGGAGGAAGTGCTATAAGTGGCAATGTTATGACTGAAAATGTAGCCAGCAGTACATTATTCAATGTATTGGTTTGATCAATATCTACTGAAAACAATGGAATTTCTCTTATATGTGCATTTTCATTCAGTATTGTACAGCTTTAGTTTGAGAGCAAGATTCAGATTCTTATCAATGCCCATTCCTTATTGATACTTTTTAAAGGGTAAGTTTACTTTTAGGACACGTTCACATCTATACGTAGTGCAACACACGGAAACATAGAAGATTGGCAGCAGGATGTTAACAAATTCCAAAGCTGGTGGTATGATTTAAAATAAATCTGCATCT
>NW_017306282.1:232929-237928 GCF_000935625.1 Nanorana parkeri
CGCACCCGTACTGAATTCCACATTACATTGTGGCATTAATCTACACACTAAGAGACTTGGCAGAAACACTAGAATGTATATAATTAACGAGCTGCTACAAGTCTAAGTATTTTTTTGTGTGGTGGTGGTGGTGGTGGAGGTGGAGGGGGTGTTGTAGATTTCCCTTTAATCTTCCCTGCTGATATGTCTTTCTATAGTATGATGTGTAGTTTAGTGTCATTCTTGAACTGTTTAGCTATATCGAGAAACCACTTAGTTGTGCAGACTCCATATCACAGTCTAAAGGTCAGATATATACCTGGTCAGCGGGAAGGAATGCGCAATGTACAACAGATTTCAGGCCCCCTCCTGTTTTTTTAGCTAATGGCTGGATCAGTGTCAGACATTCTAATGTTTGCAGGAAAAAGTGCAAAAAATGTCATGCATACCCTTACAATGAACTTCACTGATTTGGTCCCTTGTGGTTTGTTAAATATACCATTAAAATCATTTTGTTATATCTGCTGAATAAGTTCAAAATACATCTGTTGACCCTATCAGATTTTTTTGTGAGCTGATAATTTTCTATTCTTTCTGCCTGTGCTGCACTCTTATCCATTACATTGTTCTCGGCTATCTCTGAGAACAAACCACACCCCTCTATGTTATGGAGAGTAACAGAGAGGTGGAGTTTCGTAGTCGTATCTTGTTTCTGTTGTCCTGGTTAAGGATGAATCCGGGCCGAAGCAAAGCCTTCCCTTCAAATCAGAGCCCTCCCTTTCTACATAAGGAGCCCCCTAACATCAGAGTCCCTTGTTCACATTAGGAGACCCCCATTCACATCAGAAAAACACCTTCAAATCAGGAGACCCCTTAACATCAGAGCCCCTTTAACATCAGAGCCCCCTTAACAAAAGATCACCTTTAGCATCAGAGCTGCCTTAACATCAGAGCCACCTTAACATCGGAGCCACCTTAAAGTGACATTAGCATTCAAGGACCATGGGGAACCAAAGTAGCCACCCCCCAGAAGGAAGGACAGTGTCAGCACCAATTCAGAGATGATTTGAGGATCTACAGCCGAGTGATACCCAAATAAGGGACATTTTTGTTAACAGTTAAGGTATTTAGATGCATTTTTAAGATTTAACTCCTGAGTTTAGTGTTACTTTAACATCAGAGGGAGATCTAGGCTCCCCCTTCACATCTTGCACCTACTGCACATATCAGGAGCCCCCTTAACATCAGTGCCCCCCTGCAAATCAGAAACCATCATTCACAATTAAGTCCTCAGTCCCCTTGGACCCCCTCCCAGTCTATAGTGTCATTAAACTGCAGTCTGGTGTAATTCACTTGATTGATCCATGAGCGTGGCATGCTAGCAGCATGACAGTCAGCACAGCAAAGGCGAGAGTAGGGAGCTCGAAGGAGAGAGCAGTGCTTGAGCAGGCTGAGTTTCTCCTGAAGTGACCCCCCCTGACTGAAGTCTTCTGATGGAGCAGGAACTTGGGCATGTGGCTTGACATGATGATGTTACTGGTTGCTAGGATGCTGGCGGGTGCAAGCATAGATATCGATCAACAGCAGGGGGCATCCAGCTTGCACTGGGTCCAATCTGACCGACTGATGAAAATCTGGCATTGTGAGGGTAATTTCCTGCAAGTTCCTAGATATGCCAATCAGCTGTACCCAGGGAATTCACTGAAAAAATTGGGAGAAATGTCCTCTAATGCAGCGCTGCCCCTGAGGTGAGGGTAAACAAATGTCTGTTGCGGTACTAGGTGTGCGGCTCCTAAAATTGCGGACCGGGGTGTCCAACGTTTTACTGATAGAGAAGACAAGAAATACAGAAGCGCACTACCAAGTGGTGACTGAGCAAGAAAAAATAATAAGGGAATAATGGAATGAGACTTACCAGTGTGTGGGTACTAGCGCATTGTCAGCGGCGAAGTGTGGATGAATTGGGAGTCCAGGGTTGCTGGTGGTGGTGGGCAGGGTAATGTGGCAATAGTTGACTCTGTATTTCTTGTCTTCTCTACCAGGGAATTCACCGCCTGCAGCTGCACATAAGCAAAAGGGCTTTCTGAGACCAACCTCAAACTTCATAAGACTGTCTCAAACAATGCTGTTGTTATGAAAGACTTTCAATCTGGTGATCATGCCACAGGATTTAAGGACTTAAATCTGGAAATGGATATGCCACCTGTTTAGTGGAGTCGGGCCTTACGGTGGGACTTATTAAATGACACCTTCGGCTTTCAAATCAGCTCTGCAGATGAGCCATTTACCAATGGTGGAATTCTGCCAGTGGTGAATAGCCTATACGATCCACTGGGATTTGTGGCTCCCATCACCATACAAGGTAAATCCTTACTAAGACAGCTATTAGAGACTAATAAAGATTGGGATGTTCCACTACCAATAGTCAAGCATTCAAAATGGAAGTCCTGGAAGCAATCTCTACTTGCCTTCGATGGAATTCACATAGCACACTGCTACAATTCAGCCTCACTTGTTTCAAGTCAGAGAAAAGAGATTCACATCTTCTCAGATGCATTTACTGAGGCCATAGCAGCTGTCGCCTACCTCAAGGTAAGAGACTCCTCTAACCAAACCCATGTAGGGTTTCTGTTTGGGAAAGCTAAGTTAGCACCTAAGCCTGAACACACAATTCCTAGGCTTGAACTTTGTGGGACTGTGCTAGCAGTAGAAATTGCAGATTTCATACTGCGTGAGTTAGACATTCAGATAGATGACATCAAGCTGTTCTGGGTTACATATACAATCAGACAAAACGTTTCTATGTCTATGTCAGCAACCGTGTAGAAAGAATCAGGAAACCCTTTAAACCTGAACAGTGGCATTATGTTCCATCTAAAATTAATCCTGCAGATCATGCCACCAGGCCAGTGCCTGCAAGTGTCTTCACAAATTCAACTTGGTTAACAGGTCCAGAATTACTGCTGGATCATCCAGAAGAAGCTACAACTGATGTCTTCAGTCTTCTAGATCCCTACACGGTGCAGAACAGAACATTCCTGAAAACAATGAATACAGAGTTCACAACCATCCTTACTCCAACTACTCTTCTCACCCAGAAGACTTGAACTGTTCTCATTTCACCTGGGAACTTTACTATTGGAATTACATGAATGCCCATGTTCTTTAGCTACTAACATTGCACCATTCACACCAAGAATGGACTTGTTTCAAAGTGCCTTCAACTAACTAAAGAACTTTACAAGTATTCCATTCATGGATAAGTGACCTACACTTGAAAGACTGTTCCGGTGATCAGGTCTGATATGCTGATGGTCATTACAGACATCATCTGATATTTGGACTTCTGAATATATGTTTTCTCTTTTCTTTATTTCAGATCCAGAGGACAAGTCATAAAGGTCACATTTATGGACTCTATATGATACAGTTATTGTTGTTGCATTATATGCATTGTTTTCCTTATGTCTTTAGGTCTTCAAAACAATGCAAATTGCACTATTGTTTAATTGCATTTTCATAACTACCGTTATGATTTAACATAGGGGTATTTTACAGTGCCAGATGGGGAGTGTGCTGCTACACAGTTGTAAAAATATCACACAATTCATAGTAATAGTTGGTGTTCCTATAAATGTGAAATGAGAATCACATAGTTAATTTTCTTTAAGCCATTATCATTAGTAACTATACCA
This sequence comes from Nanorana parkeri, assembly GCF_000935625.1. NCBI lineage: Eukaryota > Metazoa > Chordata > Amphibia > Anura > Dicroglossidae > Nanorana > Nanorana parkeri. Next base: position 236,604 of record NW_017306282.1, read on the forward strand.
GGCTAACAGTGTTGTCCTTCTCTCTTCCATTTTGAGTCTTGCAGTGCACCAGCTTACAGGAGGCTAATATTAAGAGAGATCCTGGACTTTATTACTTTCTTAGAGCACAATTGAACTTTCAATTCAAATCAGCTAAATACATTGAGGGGAATTTATCAAAACCCAAGCAGACAGAATCTGGAGCAGCTGTGATTGACAACCAATTAGTTACTATCTTTCATTTTCAAAGCTTAATTGAACAAACTGAAGAGAGAAGCTGATTGGCTACTACGGGCAACTGCTCCAGATTCTGTCTGCTTCACTATTAATAAATTCCCCCCAGTCAGTATGCATTAAAAAAGGTGTGTCACGTTGCACAATTGGTTTTCTTTTCGACGCAGTCACAGCCTGAAAAGAAAAGCCTGTCCTCTCACATCAGAGGTATTACACTCCCAATGCTGAGTCTGACCTATAGCTTTGTAATCTGCAAAGCTCATGCTCCATGCTGATTGGAGAGAGCTAGGACTGACTCAGCAAGAGGCATGTCTGATCTCTGCAGAAGGACAACTGCTTCCATACAGAGAGCAAAGGTCCTTCTATACAGCATTCTAGCCAGGGCTGGATTTACTCTCTCTGCTGCCCCAAGGCCAGGTTCCTCAATGCGCCCCCCTACCCGGCAACCATCCAGGACAGGAAGTGAGGGAAAATCTCTAATGGAACCTTCCATAGTACTGAAACCTGACAGAGAAAGGTTTGAACCCTTCCCTACTGTATCCAAAAATAAGAAAAACAGTTTTGGCTTTACATTCACTTACAATGAAACATTTTTAGGAAAGTACATAACATTCATATACATTTACTGTTCCTTCTGACTTTACAATGTATAATCGATCCGATTCATTTGCTCTCCTATATGTGCTAGCATTACTTTTTGTGCATTTTGTTCATTTTGTGTGTTGTTTTAGCGGATTATTTTCTCTGCGTAACTCCTTGATGTATGGGCACCTTCAGTATGTGTACATTCATTGATAAAAGTTGCTGAAGATCATAGTCATTTAACCAAAGCAAGCTCTTCCTAAACCAAAAAACCCTTACATTAGTTACCCTCAGCTTTATCACTCACTACTTGAAGCTAAATACAAGTAATTAGAAATTACCTTTTTGTTGTGTTTTGCGAAATTCCTTCAGACAAGCAGGCGACTGAGCTCCATGCAATTTACGCAGCTTCCATGACGGGTGTGCTGTACAATACAAGAATCCTGAACTCCCAACAGCTGTGTCTCCTCAGCTCCTCCCACACACAGCCATTTTTAAATCATGTGGAGTTTTTTTTTTTTTTTTTCGAA
>NW_017306282.1:237987-248693 GCF_000935625.1 Nanorana parkeri
ATGTGGGAAGGAAGCCAAGGAGTTCTCTCATCCGACTTTTATTATCCGACTAAAAACAATAATAAATTAGTGTACTTATCAAACCTATTATAAACACTGATATACTATTAGTATGTGTCCACATTTAAAATAAACGCCTTTTTTCTTACAGTATTTTTAAATAAAGGTTACACCAAAGTACAGATACATATACATTTGGAGTGGTGACTTATTTCTTGATATATTCCTTCATAAAGAGTAGTGATGAGCCAGGTCCGAGTTCGGCTGGAAGTCGAACTTTAGAACATCCAAAAAGTTTGAACTCGAACTCAATGCAAGACTATGGACGCAGAATTTTCAAAAACAATTGTCCCCTTTAAGAGGGCTTATATGCAAGTTCTTGGCCATAAAAGTTGTATGGGGATCTGGGTACTGCCCTGGGGTACATGAATCAATGAAAAAAAACGTTTAAAAAAATAAAGTTTTTAAAGGAGCAGTGATTTTAACATCACTTATAGGGTAACAATAAAAATGAAAAATTCCTTTAAATATCGTGCCTGGGGGGTCCCCTTAACCTGCATGTGAAGTGGCTGATCTGTAGGATGTATAGAACCTGCTGCAGCAAAACTGACATTTCTAAAGAAAAAAAAATGACATTTTTTTTTTTTACTCTTAAAGTGTGCAGTTTCCTCTCCCAAACAATAGGACTGTTAAGAGGGACCATTTAAATAATTTAAAAAAAAGCGTAGGGTTCCCCCTAAAAGTAACATAAATATTGAGGAGGGACCCCATGTAAAAAAAAAAAAGTGTGTGGGGTTCCCCCTTAAAGTCATACCAGGCCCTTAAGGTCTGGTAGCAATTTTAAGGAGGAACCCTAGGGGGGAAAAACATGGGGTCCCCCCTAATATTCCATACCAGACCCATGATCCGAACATAGGCCTGACATGGCCGGAAAGGGGGGGGGGGACAAGCGAGCGCCGTCCCGTCCTCTCCCCACTGACTCCCACCGCATAATGGCATTTTGACAGATGTCGGCAAAACATACACAATTGGGCGGAGCTAGCGGTGACAGCTAGCTCCGCCCAATTGTGTCGTTTGCCAACATCTGACAGGCGAGACATGATTGGGCAAAGTTATCATGACTTTGCCCAATCATGGCTCTAACTCAATACTGAGCCCTGATTGGGCAAGGTGCTAGCCTTTAACCAATTAGAGCTTCACAGGGCGCTTTGCCTTGCGGGACGTTGCGCAGTCGAACAGACCGCATAGGTCCCAAAAAGTTCGGTGAATGCTCGAACAGGAATGTTCGAGTCGAACTTACGTTCCACTCGAACCGGCAGCCTATCTCTAGTCAGAGGCACCTGCCATTGGTCAGTGTGGTCAGGTGACCATGCTGACCAATGAGTACTTGCCTTTTGCAAGCATAATTTGAAATGCTTAGTGCAGAGCTGCGCTGCTGTGTACGGGTTGTACACTGGCAGCTGCAAAGGGGAAGGCGCATACGTTCACAGGTAAGAACAGCTGGGGGCGGAAGAGGGGGCAGATTGATGGAAATAATTAAATTTTCCCAAATGCACCTGGGAAAGTGGAATTACCCTTTAATAAACTCTTTAATGGAGCCCCCTTCCCACTCCAAGGTCCCATACCAGTTGCATTATTCTGAGTTAAAAAGAACCCCTTGCCTGACAAGTCTTAAACAACAGTTTTGGTGAGGTCGTCATTGACACTGGCCAGGGGGGAACAAACACAACCCTCTGGCCTTTTCATGTTAGGGGTTTTCCGTGAGCTATAGAAAGTGCACTACACAAAGTCTGCAGCAGTGCCGCAATGAATGTCAAGCCTGGGGAACGTTGGGTATATTTATTCTGGTTTATTGTTACACACTTTTTATATAATTGTCAGGGGGAAATCTTTGCAGATTTACTGCTCTCAGCATTCTGCCGCATACCTAAACTGAGCCACCCAGGAAATTTGGTTCTGGAAGACTTCCCACCGCCAGGCACTATAATTGTATGTGTAACCAAGAAGCAGATACCCTGTTTCCCCGAAAATGAGACCTATTCCGAAAATAAGACCTAGTACTATTTTTGGGAATTGATAAAAAATATAAGACCTACCCCAAAAATAAGGCCTAGTTGTGACCATTCCCAGGGCCGGTGGGGGCATAAGGGGGAGCTTGAAGAGCCGCGGGAGAGAATGTTTCCTCTATAGCGCCGGCTCCTGTCACAGGCACAGTGATACCAAATGCACTCCGCCTGTGAGGAATCAATAGTGAAAGTGCGCTTCGCTCATTCTGGCCAACGATTGGTTACCAAATTGCTCTTGGAAAGGTACGGCACCCCTGATTGCCCTGATCACTATATTTTTGTACATGCATAGATGTGGATTGTTGTACATTAACAAAAAATATGACCTACCCCGAAAGTAAGACCTAGTATGTTTTTTTGAGCCAAAAAAAATATAAGACAGTGTCTTATTTTCGGGGAAACACGGTAGCTGATCGAGGTCTGTATGGGCCACCAGCCCAACATATATTGTTGGTATTGGCCTGGGGAGTAAATGCCCAGTCCTCCCATGACATTGACTCTGTACCCTTGTGTATTCTCTGGTCTAGATGAACTGACATCAGTGGCACAGAAGGAGCCTTCAGGGTTGTTGCAAGTCACAGATCCCCCTTTTTTCTCTGTAAATTTGTTTAGCTGTCTTAGCAGGGAAGGTAGGTAGGTGATTATGGCAAACACAACTCTCCTGCCCCCACATAAACATAGCATCAAAAGGGAGAAAGAACTAAGTAAGATTTTCTAGTCGTGGAGTTTTCAGAAATAAGAATTTATAAATGGAAAGCAGCATTTTGTAAGCTATTCGATGTAAATGAGAACATGCAACAAATATAAAGTGGTCTTATTCTAATTTGGCAGCATTTTATGCACTGCTTGGTTTCAGCCCTGTCTGCTATCTTTTGCTAAACTATTCAACGATTCTCTCTCTCTCAGATTTCCCTGCTGTTTTTTTTTTTTGACATCGGTGCCGCAGGCCGCTGTCAGTCAGAGGAAAACAAAAACAGCATAGGAATGAATAGCTAGGCTTCTATTGGCTATTTCAATTTGCAATAGCCAATCGCAGACTAGCTATTGCACCCACCCACTGCTGCTGTCAATCAGCAGAGGTGGACCTGAAGTTCTCCATTAGGTCATCCTCTGCTGATTGACAACAGCAGAGGGCGGGTGAAATAGCCAGCTCGCTATTGACTATTGCAAATTGACTTAGCCACTGGCAATCTAGCTATTCATTCTTATGCTGTTTTCTTGTTTTGTTAGTCTGACGGCAGCAGCTGTTAGAATACTAAAAAAAACAAAAACCCAGCAGATAGCACGGGAAGCAATAGCTTATTTGCTATCTGCCATAATTTCAGGGGGGTTGAAAGAAATGAGAAGGGCACCTCCCTGAAATTACTTTGTTCATGGTTGGCATCCCTGGGTTATAGAGGTATTGTGTGCAGGTACACTAACATGTATGTGATAATATAAAACCACACAATTAAAGGAGAACCCTGAGGTGAGTGCTTTCCACTCACCTCATAGTTCTAGCCGACCTGTGACAATGAGACTGTCACAGGTCGGCTCAGTAGATCGGGAGGTGAGCGAACACATACCGGCGTTCGCTCACCTCTCGATCCTGTCACGTCTCTCTGCCGTGACAGGGGAGGGCCTGGTTTCCCCCCTCCCCGCTCCGATCCTCCAGCGCTGACTGGCGGAACTGACGGGGGAGGGGGCGGGTACGGCTCGCTCTGACTCTAGATAGGCAGAGCCAGGTGTCACTCACGCAGCTGGGCGGATCTCGACATCGATGTCGGGATCCGCTCCGGCTGCAGCGTCTCAGTATACCGCAAGCTGTAGCTCGCGGTATACTGAGCCTAGGGTGACGGGAGGACGCTAGTTTGTGTCCTCCCGTTACACTAAGGAGAACTATGGGGAAAAACACTGAGCCCATAGTTCTCCTTTAATGACCAATAGGGGAAAGTAGATTTGTATATAAGTTCAGGGTCTACTAATTGTTCTGACATGCTGTTCTAAATTTCACTGATAATATGCTCAGTTTGACTTTCTCAGGTCGATGACATGTTTCCTTTAAAGTACATCCATTTTTTTGCATACAAAAAAGCATACAGCATGCCTTAAAATAATGTTTTAAGCAATATTTCTCACCTTTCAGATATTTCTTTGTGCAGATTCCAGGCTGCTCTGAGATGTTTGAAAGTGAAAGTAGAGGGACAAACAGAGACAGACTAAACCTTCTCTCATGAACATGTAAGTCTTTAACCCTTTGTTATGAATCTAAGGGGGGGAATTTATCAAAACTGGAGCAGACAAAATCTGGGGCATCTGTGCATGGCAACCAGTCAGCATTTCTTATTCATTTTCAAATCTTAACTGAACAAACAACAAACTGAAGAGAGATGCTGCTTGGTTGCCCTGGGCAAATGCTCCAGATTTTGTCTGCTCCAATTTTGATAAATTCCCCCCACAGTGTTCAATTCTAGTTTATCCCTGATAATGACATCTGCCAAAACAATACAGACTGGGTTAGTTAGAGTAATCATAACTTCCCACAATCCCCTCCTTAACATTGCACAGGGGGAGGCTAGATAGGATTTTCAATCAAATATAAAGTAAGTAGAAATGTTTAAATATGTTATTCTATGTGAATGAGAACATGTAACAAATGTAATGTAGGTGTTATCACAAATTGGCTGCAAAAGTGAAAATACACTTTAACCACTTGCTGTCCAAATTTCTTACATTTGCACACACATGATAAAATCTGACTTTTTGGCTAGAAAACAGCTTAAAACCCCCAAACAATTATATATTTTCTGAAAGCAGAGGCCCTGTAGAATAAAAAATTGCTAGTTGCAATTGTGTATGTTGAATGGTATCTGCGCAAATGTTTATCAAACCAGTATTTTTAGGATAAAATACACTAAAATGACATTTTTAAATATATTTGAAAATATAAAAGATGGGGTCACATCGGGTAAATTAGTACCAAACATGTCAAGCTTTAAAATCGCGTTCGCCCATGAAACTGCAAAAAAAATACCCCAAATTGCCAATAGGTGACAATTTAAGAGCTTTAACTGCTCATTAGTTTAGTGTTAACAGTGGTTGATTGCCCTAGTATTATTGCTTTCACTCCGATGTTCGTGGCAATATGTAACATGTGTGGTGCCTCTCACGCGTGGATATACATGGGGGTGGGGGACTTTAAAACATTTTTTCGCATTTTTTTTATGTTACTTTAATTTCTTTTTTTTTTACACTTAACTTTATTGCTATCACATGGGGGGGGGGTTAACAATCCCCCTATGTAATAGCAAATATGATGTGACAGGTCCTCTTTATGGAGACATCAGGGGGTCTTTCAGACCCCTAATATCACCTAGGTGATATTCTCTTCTTCTAAGCTTCTTTTCATGGCTCTAAGAGCCAGAGAATGTAAAAGTGACACCAGAAGTGATGTAGTACACATCACTTCTGGGTCCAGTGTTTAGAGGAGAGATCAGCGGCTAGGAGCTTGCCAATCTCCCTCCGATCAATGTGAAGAGACCCTCAGTGGCGGTCCCGGGCAGCCGGCGGCGTCGGCGGAGGGGAAAGGACCATTCCACCGCACCGTGCAAGTTTATATTTAAACAGCCATCGCCAGCTGTTTAAAATGATACCAAGCCGTGTTCTTGGTATACCACCGGCACAGGACGTACATATATGTGAATCCGCCTGAAGTGTTAATGAAGAATTCCAGGATTGTTTTTTAATTAACCTCAACAATGATCAACAATCTGAAGCAAACCTACTGTATCTTAAAAAAACCCTATCTTAATTCAACCCTTGCAGTGGGGCTACCCCCACAATGCAAAGATTAAGTGCTTGTTTCGGTTCAGAATGAAAATACATCACTCAAGACCTGACACGGTGGAAGGCCCTGTCCTGTTCTTGGTTTGGCAGAGCAGCTCTACTCAAAATGAACATTTTGCCGAGACTACTGTACCTATTCCAAGCAATCCCTATTAAGCTGAACAGATCTTATCTGGACAATATTGAAGCAAAATTTAGACGCTTCATCTGGCTAGACAAACACCCGAGACTAGCGTGGTCACTAATGAAAGCTCCCGAGCGACATGGGGGCCTTGATGTACAAGACATACAGGGATAATATCTGGATTCCCACCTGTGCCGGATTGTTGACTGGCATGTCAACGCCCATTCCAAAATGTGGGTCGGCATGGAACTAAACTGGGATAACGCACCTTCCTTGACTGCTCTAACGTGGCTCCTGCAACAACACAGACCTGATCACATCAATACTCATCCTCTGATCGGGGCCTCCGTGAAGGAATTTTCCATCCAGCAGTGACAAGGCACTCTGACGGTCCTTTGACCCCCCTGACTAATAACCCAGACTTCCCTCCGGGATACGTAGTGGACTTTCTGCGAGAGCGTGCTCTGGCAAAGGCCCCTCTCGTCACCTTATATCTTGGATTTATGCCTTAGTGCGTCCTGATAAACCCTGAGAATTGCTTGGGAGAAGGAGCTAGAACTAGACATATGGGAAACAGTTTGTTTAGGGGCCCACAAGTGCTCAATGAGTAGCAGGACCCAAGAAACTAATTTCAAAATCCTCGCGCGCTGGTACAGAACACAGGTACTTCTTCACAAAATTGACCATACGGCGCCAGAGACTTGTTGGAGGTATACCTCTGACCGAGGAACACTCCTCCATATCTTTTGGTCGTGTATCCTTATTCAACCCTATTGGAGACAGGTCCACAACCTTATCTGTCAAAAAGCCCGGGATCAGCATGGTGCCTGTGTCACAGGGGATCAGAGGGAGATCGTTACACGAGCTCCTTCCGGTCCCCTCTCCTCTGAAAGAATGCGGAAGTGTTGTATAATACATCACTTCCGCATTCTTGTGTCACTCTCCAGCTTCAGAAGCTGCAAATAAGCTGATGGAGCAGATCTGTGCTTCATCAGCTTCTTTTGGGGGGTCCTAGGTGACATTAGGGGTCTTGGAGACCCCTGATGTCTCCATAAAGAGGACCTGTCACATATTTTGCTATCACATAGGGGGGTTTTATTAGCCCCCGTATGTGATAGCAATAAAGTTTAGTGAAAAAAAAAAAGGAAAAAAAATGAAAGCCCCCCTCCAAATTTTTTTAAAAGTTACACATAAAAAAAAATAAAAAAAAAAAAAATGTAAAAGTCCCCACCTATACATACACGCATGCAAACATGCGTCGGGGGCGCATACGTGCAAAAAAGACGATTGCGCCCATTACGCCGCACATGTTACATATCGCCGCGAACGTCGGAGTGAGAGCAATACGTCTAGGGCCATCAATCACTGATAACACTAAACTGATGAGCGGTAAAAGCTTTGAAAGCGTCGCCTATGACCAATTTTGGGTATGGTAGTTTTCTGCGATGTCGCAGGTGCGCGCAATTTTAAAGCTTGACATGTTTGGTGTCTATTTAACCGACGTGACCCTGACGTTTATATTTTACCAAAAAACTGGGTAATAATAAGTGTTTCCTAACATAATGTAAAAAAAAACTTTTTTTTTTCTAAATTTTCAGTAATTGTTCCTAATTATAGTAAAAAATAAAACCCGTAGTGGTGATTAAATACCACCAAAATAAAGCTCTATCTGTCCCCAAAAAATGGTATAAAATTCATTTCAGTACAGCATTGCATGACGGAATAAACGTCAGTCAAAGTATCGCAGCGCTGAAAAATGGCCTGGCCAGGAAGGGGGCCTAAACACCTGGTCTTGAAGTGGTTAAGATAGGGTTGCTTGAGAAAAGATTGTTAAGCAGTTGGAAGACATCTTGATGTTTGTTTGAGAGTCTGATAAAGTCTATGGCTTAGCTTTACCTACAGGTGGAATTCCACTTTAAGCTCTGGTTAGTTGATTTAATGCCCAGAACGCAGGTGAGACCCTCATTCCTCATTTTCTCCTCTCCTCAGTGTCTCAGAATTCCAGCAGCAGAACACCCACCTGAGCGAGGTCAGGTCTCTGCCAAGAATTATTTACTGTAATGTTTCTGTGACAGGAACCGCTCTCTGAGGCGAGAAGAGGGGAGTTCCAGGTTTAAGAACTCATCAGAGACTTCATATATCAAGGCGGGAAGAGAAATTCAGACAGCTCGCAACTGACTCCATTTGTGCTGCTGACCTTTTCATCACTCATTTCACAAACTCTTCCAGGCTTAAATGGAAGCTTAAAGAGAACCTGTGCTGGGGGGAAAAAGGGGATACCATTGATGGCTTCCTGAAAATACTCGTAGCTAGTCTGTCTCAGATTTAAATGCCCTCAGAGTAACTCACCCAATATATACATATAGAGCAAAGTCATAATCTGCATATTTGTTCCAGGTCAGTGCATGGTAGAAAGGCAGCTAGCTTTTCATTAGAAGTAAAGTGTATGTATAACCAAACAGTTTTTCTTAGTCTAGGATAGTGTAGGGAAAAGTTACAACTGCTGTCTATTTTTTTCAACTTTGTGTCCCGTTAAACCGGGGTTGGGCAAACTGCTTCCCTCAAGCTGTTGTGGAACTACAAATCCCACATGGCATTGCAAGATTCTCACAGCCACAGACATGACTTCCAGAAACAGATGCATGGGATGGTATTTTAAGTTTTACCACAGCCAGAGTTTGCCCACCCCTACGTTAAAAACGTTATTTCTCTTCACTTCCTGTCCTGGAGATGCTACAGGAAGTGAGAGGAGATCAACAAAGTGAGGGGAAGTCCCATCTTAAAGCGTACCTTTACCAATATCTTTAAAATAACAACAAACACACCTTTAGAAATGTTTAGTAATGACAATCTAAAAACACATACTTTAGATAATTGCCGGCTTTGTATTCTTTTCATACCTTATTTCTATTTTCTTTCCCAGTCTTCTGACAGTGGCCATGTATACTAAGGGCAGATTACTAGCTCTCCATTTACTGCCTTCATTTCTGGCAGATGTGACTAGCCATGTGACTAGGACATGTGACCATGCACATCATCTCAGGGGAGGAAAATACCTTTCCCTGAGATCTCCGGAGATTACAGATGAAATTTCCCAGCAAAGCTCTGCTGATGACAAGGCAATCCCAGTGTGCACATTGCTTCGGCAAACTGAAGCAGGAAGTGAATGCTCTGCAAGTGTAAGTATTTCAGAATCACAGCATTTTACACCTGAGATGTCTATGTTATTATTAATCATCATACATAGACATAGGCGTCACTACAGGTGGGTAAGGGGGGGCAATTGCCCCCCTGTGTTATGCCCCCGTGTGCCCCCCCCCGCTAAATTAAGCAGCGGTGCAGTGGCTCTAGTGCTAGTGCTAGTATACGAGCAGCTCCAGCGGCTGTCTGTAGAGATCTGGATGTAGCTGTATTGTCAGCCCCGCCCCCCTGCTGCTGACTTTGAAGTTGCACTTGCTGAACCCGCACTGTGGCCGTAGCTGTGAGCCTGTCATGTGCAGTGTGTGAAGCTCCTCACAGTAAGTTCTCCCTCTGCTCTTAGGCCTCGTTCACACCTAAACGTTTTGTAGCGCAATCTACGCTCGACGAACGCTCTACAAAACGCTCAAACATCTAAATCCCATTGTATTCAATGGGTCTGGTTCACACCTTGGCGTATTTCAGCCCGTCCCTACAAAACGGCCCACGCCTGAAAAGGTACATGTACTACTTTGGGACGTTTTTGTTGCGCGTTTCCATTGGGATACAGCCAAGTAGCCCTCGGAAACGCGCGTTAGTCGCGCGATTTTTTTACCGCGAATCGCGGTAAAAAACTGTGCGGCAACCGCGCGACAGACGCGCATATGCAATACGCCTAGGTGTGAACCAGCTCTTAGAGGATGATCGTTTTTTAACACTTGCTCCTGGTCCCAGGTTGAGGTGCAGGGCATGTGAATACATAGTCTGTGAAGTGTGAACTGTCAGAGCACTTCTCCAGGTGCCACAGGAGTTCTGAGGGGAAGGGGGGAGGGGAAGGGAGAGAGGTTGTGATCCCGGGTGCAATGCCATAAATGAAAGATCTTTGTACTGTCTGGAGTGTGCACTGTGCAGCTAAATCCCTTATCAGATAGATTTATAGACCACCGTTCAGCAGATAGTGACCCTCATGGACAGCACAGGGGTTTAACTGTTTGTTTCCCAGCTGCAGCAACAACTAATAAAGTTATATAGTGACTGCTACTTCAGTGACCATAATGATTATTTATTCTACTACAGACATGCAGGACAGGGCTTACTATGGGGCTTTTTTCATGGAATATAAAGTTCCTCCTTTTGGCTAATTTTCTTTAATACCATCGTACAGTTTACAAAATGAAAATTCATCCAGCACGCGGTATACTGAGACACCGCAGCCGGAGCATATCCCGACGTAGATGACGGGATCCGCCCAGCTGCATGAGTGACAGCTGGCTCTGCCTATCTAGAGGCAGAGCCAGCTGTACCCGCCCCCTCCCCGCCCGTTCTGCCCGTCAGCGCTGGCAGATCGGAGCGGGGAGAGGGGAATCCAGCCCCTCCCCCTGTCACACCGGTGCCGATGCCATCCGCAATTAAATCTGCTCATCGGTGCCCAGCGGTTGCGACATGCAATGAAAATTATTAGTGCCCCCCCAGATTTGACTGTTGTATCTTATGTACCCCCCCCACATATTGTT
>NW_017306282.1:248732-309331 GCF_000935625.1 Nanorana parkeri
TGGACTAAATGTCGCAAACGCGGGGTGCCGATGCCATCCGCAATTAAATCAGCTCATCGGTGCCCAGCGGTTGCGACATGCAATGAAAATTATTAGTGCCCCCCAAGATTTGACTGTTGTATCTTATGTGCCCCCCCGACATATTGTTCGTAGAGTCGCCACTGTACATAGAGGGATGGAATATACATATATGCATACATACATACATTGGTAGAATTTGATTTTTGAGTGTAAATTAGACATGTGCACTGCCAAAAAATTCGTTTAGTTTAGTTTTGTTTTAAATTCGGATTTGTGTTATTTCGTTTTTCGGGATTCGGGTGTGAAAGTCAATTCGGATTCGGAATTCGGATTCGGACAAATTCGGTAGCGGGAGTTCGTTCGAACGTTCGTTTTGTTTTCGTTTCTTATTCGTTTCGTTCATTCGTTCGTTCGTTTGCAGCAAATTGACATTTGAGGGGGAAAAAATGTTTTTCTCCTTCTCTAATGTCACTTTGCTCCAATGAACGAAACGAATAAGAAACGAAAACGAAACGAACGTTCGAACGAACTACCGCATTCGTTATATCTGTAATTCGGAATTCGGATACATCCGAATGTCCGAATTTCCGAAAATTCGTCCGAATTTCGATTCAGAATGAAACGAATCGCACATGTCTAGTGTAAATGTTTGCTTTAAGCTGGCCATACACACTGTAATATCTTCTTCATTCAACCCGTGGGCTGAACAAAGAAAGTATTACAGATTCCTCCATTAATGCTTAAGAGCATTGATCAAGGAACTTCCCGCTGTTTGCTTTGCATTCTGACGGTGGACGCTGGCTGCTATTGGAATACCCGAACAAAGCCACTGGCTGCTGGCTCGGTTTGTTCAAAGATTTTCCAACCGGCTCCTTCAATCAGCTGACCGAGGGATGTCGGCCAAAAGGATGCCGTTATGTGAATTTCGGCTGGTTTCTCAAGAAACGTAACGTACAGCACAGTGTACAGATTTCAATAGTGCAGAGTATATAATGTACAGCATCCAGAGTGCACCAGTCTACAATATGTAATGTACAGCACAGTGTACAGAGTTTAGTGGTGCAGAGTATACAATACACAACACCGAGAGGAAAGGGGTTTGGAGAATGTAATGTACAGCACAGTGTACATTGCAGGCATCCAAAACCTGAAAAAAGTAATTTCAGGGAGGTGCCCTCTGTTCCTCCCACCATCTGCAGGTAGAGGGAGGGGGCAGAGAGAGCGCCCCCCTGAAATGATGGCAGATAGTAAAGAAGCTAACGCTTCCCTTGCTATCTGCTGTTTTTTTTAGTATTCTGACAACTGCTGCCGTCAGAATAATAAAAAAAAAACAGCATAGGAATGAATGCTAAATTACTACTGGCTAATATTTCAAATTGCAGTAGCAAGTTGGTTATTGCACCCGCCCTCTGCTGCTGTCAATCAGCAGAGGAATCCCGGGTGTCCGAGAGCTGCTATCTTATAGCAGGAGACTCCTGGAACGGCCCGGAGAGTTGGGATGTCTGACATTGTTTTATGTAGTGTACAGTGTGCAGTGGCCTAGTGCATGTTGTGTACAACAGGTTGCAGGTGCATAAATGTTTATAAATGTTTTTGTACACTTTAATTTGCTGATGCCGTGACTCCAGGTCATGGTCAGGTTACAATTAGAATCCATACTATACAAAACACAAAAAATTCCCCAGCCTCAACCTGCCAGCCAGCCTGCAACCAAACAAGAAGCCCTGTCAACAGTATGCATTAAAATCAGAGGTTTTAGTTGCACAAACTTTTGGCCAAAAATGCACGCTGGGACCCCAGTGCATCCCCCAAACCAAAAATAGTCAAACTAGAAAAAAGTGGTACATGCATGAATCTATAACCAGCCTTTATAGCAGGGAGCACATTGGGAAGGCTTACAACAATACAAAACACAAAAATTCCCCAGCCTCAACCTGCCAGCCAGCCTGCAACCAAACAAGTAGCCCTGTCAACAGTATGCGTTAAAATCAGAGGTTTTAGTTGCACAAACTTTTGGCCAAAAATAAGCCTGTTGTAAGCCTTCCCAATGTGCTCCCTGCTATAAAGGCTGGTTATAGATTCATGCATGTACCACTTTTTTCTAGTTTGACTATTTTTGGTTTGGGGGATGCACTGGGGTCCCAGCGTGCATTTTTGGTTGCTGGGCCCCCAGTGCGTCCCTGCACCTTATTAGGAGGAGTAGGCTACCTCCAGGTACACCTGCATGCAATCTATCGACTTCATTAATATGCACACACTTGGAGACTCAGATACATAGAGTTAGGACCACACTTTGCAGAGGTGCCTTGGCGCGGCAGTGTGGCTTATACATATTTTTGGCCAAAAGTTTGTGCAACTAAAACCTCTGATTTTAACGCATACTGTTGACAGGGCTACTTGTTTGGTTGCAGGCTGGCTGGCAGGTTGAGGCTGGGGAATTTTTGTGTTTTGTATTGTTGTAAGCCTTCCCAATGTGCTCCCTGCTATAAAGGCTGGTTATAGATTCATGCATGTACCACTTTTTTCTAGTTAAACTTTTTTCTACAATTAGAATCCAGACTTTCACAAAATGACTCTCTGATCCTGTGCTTGCAGAATATTTTCTTTATACTTCTCACCCTCACAGCCTAGAATACAGAAAGATAACGGTTTCCACCAAATCTCTCACTTATAGAAGAAAACCCTTTACCAGTAATATATAACTTTAATGACTTCTGCGGTTGCCTCGTATCAGTTGAACATCAAACACATTCCAAGAAAATGCTAAATGTAATAAATATGCTTCAGACACTTAAAGCTGAAATAATTATTTTCTTAAAAGCAGTCTGTCACTAAGAAAAGAGACTGTGAACATGCATCATGTCAATAACGGCATAAGATAACATGTTTTTTTACTAACTCTGATGGTGTCCATGGTAATGTTACAGTGCAGTTCTAAACTCTTCAAGCTCACATGTACTGTACTTATCAGCTAAATACATTCAATGTTCATCAAAACAAAAGGTGATCAGAGTCTTACAGTTTGTTATCATTAGAAAGCAGGCACAGACTAATTAAAAAAGCCTGTCCCCTGCCAGCAAGCTGCAGAGATGGACACTTATGCTCTGTGTGGAAGCAGTGGTCTCTCTGCAAAGGTCCAGCTTGCCCCCCTGCTGAGTCAGACCTATAGCTCTGCAATCAGCAAAGCTCATGCTCCCTGCTGATTGGACAGCTCTAGTTCAGATTTAGCAGGGGGGCATGTCAGATATTCCACACATCTTGCAACTTTCTCCTACCGAGTTGTAGATTTTAAAACAGATAAAACTGATCACTAGGCAATGGCAAAACTAATTCATGTATCTAAAGACTTTTTTTTTTTTAATGTTGTTTTTGTGTAAAGAAACCTTGTTAGATATTGAATGATAGTGAGTAGGATGGGCTCTACCATGAGAATAAAGAATGAATGCCTGTTCATTGCTCTGTAATATGTTTTAAATAGGGATGAGGTTCGCGTTTACTGCTACGATGGGTTTGAGTCATGTGGACATGGTCGAAGTGCAAACACACTGTCTTGGTAGTCGGCCCCACCAGCACTCAAAATACCTGAACAATGTCTGCATCCAATCAGATTGTTGAGGTACTTTGACAGCCAGCGGGGCAGACTAGCAAGATACTGAAGCTTGGCACAGTGGGAGATTCCTCCATCCACACAGTTTAGTGTAGATGGAGGAATCTGTTCCATCTGAACATAGAAAATCTGCAGATAATCTATAGGTGTATGGCCAGCTTTAGGAACACCACGTAGCCATCATTGGCGTGCATGTAGATAGGAAGTGGCATTCTTTATTTAAACTTTTTACATATTAATACAAAACAAACTTAGACATTTCCTCTTAATATATGCATTTAAATAAATATAATTACATTATTATATAACATCTTTTTTTTTTATTCTACTAAACATCTAATACTTCTTTATAACCATTTCTTAAAAGAGAACTATGGGGTAAGTGTTTTTCCCTTATAGTTCTCTTTAGGGTGACAGGAGGACATATACTAGCGTCCTCCCGTGACCCATAGCTCAGGTTATGTGAGTGCTGCAGTCGGGACAGATCCCGACATTACTGTCGAGATTAACCCAGCTGCGTGAGTGACAGCTGGTTCTGCCTATCTAGAGGCAGAGCCAGCTGTGCCCACCCTCTCCCCCATCTGTTCCTCCACTCAGCGCTGGAGGATTGGAGAGGGGAGGGGGGAATCCCTGGGGGGCAGCGGTGACTGATAGTCACCGCTCACTGCAGGGAGACAATGAAGAAGTGAGCAGATCGCGCATGTTTCTGCTCACTTCCCGATCGCTAAAGCCGATCTGTGACAGCTTCTGTGTCACAGGTTGGCTCTAACTATGAGGATGAGTGGAAATCACTCACCTCATAGATCTCCTTTAAGTCCCGTCTAGTTTAGCTTAACCGCCCCCACATACACTTACACTTAATTGATCCATACATAAACAGATAAACAAACACAAAGAAAAAGAGATAGCTGTTAAGACATAGCAGGAGATTAGTAGCAATGAGATGCATCAAAGGATGAAAACCAAGTAAACACAAGTATTGCATTAAAAAAAGGCAATTCTTTGTGATACACCTTGATTTATCAAAATGTCATTCAGTTAGGGTTATATCTACTTGGAAGAAGATTCATGCCCCCTTTAAGGTTTTCTGGCGATCAATGCAGAGGTCACTAGGCATGCATTTTTTAAATCCATGTTATTACAAGCTCTGGCATAGCAAATGAGTAAATTCCGGCTAATATATGAAGTTACATTTGGAGTTATATGTTGTGTCAATTATTTGAGGCCTTATACTGGTATTTTCCATAATCTATGTACATAAACAGATCCTCTATAAATGAGAAATAAATGCCAGCACATATGGTGTAATATATACCACGTCAAACATGCTAAAGAAAAGCAGAGGCGAGACTGGAACATAGAAATTGTTTTATATTTGCAATGCTGGAGTTCACTACCACCTGCTGGTGAATGTGGTGCTCTGCTCAATTATAAAAAGCCCCAGCAAAACATATGCAGCACATTTCTCCAATACATTTCCCCTTGTTTTATCACTTTTAATACCTCTGCAAGTAGAGAAGTACCTGCAGGTCCTGCATGGCCTATCTGCAAAAACCTCTAGATAGTTAACTCCTCTCCGTCCTGGCTAAACTCTTTCCCCCTCCACTTTAGCGTTTTAAGGTCCAGTGAGTCATCATGTCCAATACTTATACATACGTATTTATACAAAAATAAGATGACTAAAAAAGCATTTCTCAATCACCAATCCGATTAAGACCTACTTTGGAAGTATTAATGTGATTGGTGATCCAGAAAACAGAGATAGAGCAAGTTACATAGTATCAGCTTCTGGAAGTACACACCTTGTAATCCTGTGAGTTGCTCATTCGAATTAAAGCCCAATTCTGAGCTCGGATCAGTCCCCTCTCATCAATGGCCTCCTCCTGTACCCTTGAAAATATCTGTATACAGTGGCGTAACAATTGCCATAGCAACCCAGGCGGCCGCTATGGAGCCCGGGCACAGGGGGGCCCAGCCAGGACACCCCCCTGATGTCGTGCGGACCATCTGGGTTGCTATGGCTTAGAACGCGCCGCTGTTCAGATCACTGTCAGTTATCTGTGCAGCGCTGCGTTCTTCTCCACAGCCGCTGCTGAGTCAATGAGAGCCAGCAGCGGTGGTGGAGGAGGCTGGACCCGGCAGTGGAGGAGGAGGCGGGGCCCGGGGGGGTCAGCAACAGAGAAGGAGGAGGGGTCGATGATGGAGCAGTAGGCAGGGCCAGTGACGGAGGATGGAGCAGGCCCGGCGACGGAGGACGGAAGACGGAGGAAGAAGAGGCGGACAGGTAAGGAGTGTGACCAGCCCATCTGAGGGTGACCCTGCAGAGCCCACCATAGAGAGTCTAAGGTGGGCTCTGCAGGGTCACCCTCAGGTGAGCTGTGTGGGATCTCAAGTGGGCTCTTCAAGGGGTGTAACTAGAAATCACAGGGTCCCATACAAAATTTTGCTATGAGGCCCTGTGATTTCTAGTTACGCCCCTGTCTGTATACATAGCTTTTCTCAGGTGTCTTTGGTCTGTTCTGTTGACGTCTTCTTTGCCCTATTCTTCCTCTGACAATTCATTTTAAAAGCATTTACTGACTGTTAAAAGGAAGGGGTTAAGTTTAGCTCTAGGGTGGGTGTGGCTTAGATCAGAGTCAGCCAGAAGTGGGGACCTTTGTATGGCGTGCACCTGGGGTCCAGAGGGTTATTGTCTATGCCCTGGGTCCACAGAAACAGAGGAACACAAGTGCGTTGGCATTATTGTTAATTGTCTGGTCATTTGTGTGACTTGACAGGTTCTCTTTAATTAGTGACATCTTTACAGAAGGTCTATATGTGACACATAATGGATAAAATGGTTGTATAATGCCACAGCATGGGCATTTTGGGCAATACCACAGCCAGTCCCAAGGAAACAGGAGGAGGAAGTGTAGAGCAGGGAATCAGCCCTCGAACTCTAGCCACGAGGCAGGAGAGCATTTGGTGCAGAGTAACGCTCTGTGTGCCGGGGCCGAGAGCCAGGGACAGTCTGCCAGGCTACAGAGCAAATTGTGCTGTGAGGTGAACAGGTGAGCTGGGACTGTGCATAACATTGAGAACTTAGAGGGACATAACGAGAGTTTACGGGTCCACCGCCGGCAGACTTTACATCTGTTCTCCTACAGGCCAGTGGTATAGGTAGGGACTAAGCCCTATAAGAGAGGCCACCTTTCTACTGCCATTCTTGATTAACTTTTAATTTTTTTCATTACTGCTATTGCTGCTGTTTCTGGTAATCTAATTATTAACCTAGTATACTCTAGATGAGCCCTCGACAGGCTATTTAAGGGAACAAAGGTTATTTGTGTTATTGTCCTTTTTATTATCTTGGTACCCTGTAAGAGGACAATCATACTGTGATAAGATCCATGTTAACATGTCTATTTTCAAAGCTTGTCCCAGCCCTAATAGAAAACTCTTCCTGCATTCTACTAGTGTGTCTGTAAGTATTGGGTTCAAGGGTTCAGTTCAGGGTGGGTCACCACCGGAGGACAGCAGAATGACCCAACAATTCAGCAGCTCCTTAGGGAGTATGTGCTTTATTTTTCCATATGTCTGGAATGATTTGAGGAAGCTAATAAACTTGATCTTATGACTCTGCTGTGGTGGCATTTTGTACTTTTGACACTTCTCTTTTTCTGTCTGAGCGGTATTGCAACATATGTAATATTCTTCACTACAGTATAGTGAATGTGCAGTGTGGTGTAAAACTAGTGTCTGAGGTGAAAATATTTCAGGAGTAAGGAAATAACGCCAGCTGATGTTATATCTATGACTATTCAGCTTGGATGGCATATGACACATCACACTGTATACATTCATTTTCTGGTCTTCCGTAGACTGAATTAGTGATGGGTTGACGGGCAGCCAAATGTAATTTACTTCTGCCAACTTAAAGAGACATTGTTATCTTGTCTACATTGTCACATGGGAGAAAGCCACATACTCCGCCATACACAATAGCACTAGGGATTTTTGCTGGCTGGGGCAACAGAAGGAATGGCGGAGGAGAGCTGGCAAGGTGAGTATCAATAGGTCAGTGGGGCCTTTTGCAAAGACAAACCTTTAGCTTTCAGTCTGTGTGGAAAGGCCTATACCTTCGTCAGGTGGATTTGGCTTATACCTTCACTGGGTGATTTTTGCTCCGGAGTTGTGGTGATGGAGTGCCAGACTCCAAGGTTGGTGCAAGTTTTGAATGAATTTCAAGACTGCTAACATATGGCAGGTCTAATGCTTGGTGGGACTCTGACAGGGTCAGACAGGAAAAGCCAGTTTAGTGTGCAAAATATTCATGATAGGAGAATACATGCAGGAATGGCAAATAAAACTGGTATCATAAGTGGTAACCAACACGGTTTCATGAAAGACCGTTCTTGCCAGACCAATCTATTGACATTCTATGAGGAAGTCAGCATTACTCTAGACAGGGGAATACCTGTGGACGTGGTGTATCTGGACTTTGCTAAAGTATTAAACACAGTACCCCACAAACATTTACTTAATAAACTAAGGTCTATCGGGTTGGATGAAATTGTATGTACATGGGTGGAAAATTGACTACAACAATGGATCCAGAGGGTAGTAACAAATGGGTTATTTTCTAATTGGGCAAAGGTTGTAAGTGGGGTGCCCTAGGGTTTAGTTCTGGGATCGATCCTGCTTATCTAATTCATCCACGACATAGAGATTGGACTAAGAAATTTGATTTCGTTTTTTTCGGACGATACAAAACTATGTAGGGCAGTAAATTCTGAAGGAGATAACTGCACTTCAACAGGACCTAAATAAAATTGAGGCCTGGGCTACAAGATGGCAAATGCGATTTCATGTTAAAAAATGGAAGGTTATGCATATGGGAGCAAAGAACGTATGTGCAAACTACTACTTGGGGGGTGCTACATTAGGGAAGGCAGCCATGGAAAAAAACCTGGGGGTGCTCATAGATCACAGATTTGGCAACAGTATGCAATGCCAAGCAGCAGCCTGCCGAGCAAACCGGATACTGAGGTGCATTAAAAGAGGGATCGCAGCAAGGGATAAAAAAGTATTACTTCCACTTCTCATCTTCCCTCATCTTGAGTATGCGGTGCAGTTTTGGTCGCCAACACTCAGGAAGGGCGTCCTCGAGCTGGAGAGAATTCAGCAAAGGGCTACAAAATTAATTAAAGGAATAGAAGGCCTGAGTTATGAGGACCATCTTCAACAATTAATCTTATTCACCTTAGAAAAGAGGCGATTACGAGGAGACCTTATTGCAGTCCTTAAAATCCTCAATGGGGATCACAATATTCGGAACAAACTGTTCGATCCGAAAACTGTATTGAGAACACGGGGACACAACAGGAGGTTGGAGGAAAGGGCGTCCAATCTCAGAATTCCAAGGGGGTTTTTCACTGTGAGAGAAGTAAACTTGTGGAACTCCCTTCCACAGGCAGTGGTATCTGCTGAGAGCATTGATAAATTCCAGAAAATTTCATTTCTGATGTCACTTAATTTACAGAGATATAGGAAGTGTTAGAACAAGATAATACACAATCACATACACACATAAACACATAGGTTGAACTGGATGGGCCCTTGTCTTTATTCAACCTCACCTACTATGTTAATATATTACTATGTTACTATGTGGAGTGAAAGGATGAGAGCTCCAAGCCATAGGGATCAGTCCAGATATTATTTGTATTTGTCACAATCAAAATAGTATTTCAATAGCTGATATCCTTTCCATCCACTTAAACAGTTTTTCATTCCCTCTTTGTTCCCACTGGTAAGATCCACCCTCTCTATTTGTCATGGTGACCATTATCAGAGATTGATAAGAAATCCAAAATTGTACTATTGCATCCAGGACAGGAGATGAAGGAAAATCTTCTAATGGGGGACACTTGTTCCGTAGGCAACTGTCTATGAGAAGCTCACAGTGTGTAGTGAAATCAGAATATCAATTTCAGTACAGGAGAGGAGTCTGTACAACTATGCAAGCAAATGGTAAGGCTGGAGTTAAGATTTAAAAAGACACACACACACACAAGATGCTTACTTGCTATAAAGAACATTTTACTAAGTTTTATAAAACGAACATTTTATAATAAAAATAAATGGAAACAGCTTACAGTACAAAATAAAGGAATAATTTAAATTTTTCAGAGTTCATAAATTCTGCAGTGATATAAAAATAATTATATGTAAGATTGTCAGCTTAATAAAGCAAACGTATAGAGACCAGCTCTGTGCATAAGAAAAGATGGTAAAACTCTATTGCCAAAATAATGGCAAATAAAATAACACCTAAATGGTTTATGGTTATCTTCAGGTTTCAGGTGATCTGCATGTAGAAATAAACTGTAGGAGAACTCCTCCCATACACTATAATTTAGTTTTAGTAGAAGACATGTAATGTTATACTTTAAAGGGCTAAAAAATGTATTTTGTGTCACAGGAGGACATTTACTAATGTCCTCCTGTGACCCAAACGCAACATATAGGGGTGCTAATGCCCACTACTTTCTGACAGAGCAGAGCTGAGCTACGGTCAGGAAAGAAAATATTGTCAGGATCCACCTCTAGAGCCAGAGCCAGCGGTGCCCACTCCCTCCCCTCTCTGTCCCTCCAGTACTTGATCTATAGAGCCGTCGTGTCAGAAATGCAGTGTCATAAGTCGGCTCAAAGTATTGGGAAGAGCATATTTTACTCTTCCAATACTTCTCTTTTAAAGTGGATGGCCCTGCTGTCAGCATATAATAGCTGGCACAAGTTGGCTGTCACAACCAGCTGGGCAGGTAAGTATTCATGGCTTTCCTTTCAGAAAAACCCGCTGTTAACGTATTTTGAGGTGTGCTGGGAAGTTACTTTGGGGTGCCTTACCGGTAAAATGCACGTGTTACTACAACGCATCAGTGTGAATAGGCCCTAAAAGTCTTTGCTGGGCATTTCAAGTGCCAGCTTGTGTTACGTCTGTATACTGATCAATGCCTAATAAATTTACACTTAATCCATCACACAAAGGTAAAATAACATGTTTTACAGTTTCTTCAATGTTGAAAACTGGAATCCCCCCGACATAGTTGCTTTGATGTCTGGAGCTGTAATACATTCTGAATACCAAATCCTCACACTCATTCCAGGTCAATAATTGATAAAGTGTCGATATCACTGGATCAGCATGAGAGGCAACCAGGGACCTGCGGTGAGGTCAGTGGCAGGTGAGACACCCCCTGCCAGAGCGGTCCCTGGCACTGTGACTCACAGCCTGTGAAGTAGGGGGGGTACCGCTCTGCCTGTGGGGTGTGGAAGGATGGAGGAGACACGGAAGGAGCCTCACTTGCTCGTCACTGATGAGTCATCTAGATGGATGCCGTCAGTGTTTTTTTTTCGTTTTTTTGATTGGACGACTTGGACCAATGACACTTTGCCATTGGTCCAAACCATCCAAAAAGCTCAAGCCTCTGACTCGAAGTCAGAGGCTTTTTGTAGCTCTGACCTCATTGTGTTAGGTTACACAAAGCAGCTGTCAAAACCTGGCCTGTAATTAACATGTCCATGACAGGTTACACAGCGGGGAGGTTTTCCCCACTCTGTCACCTGTAATAAGACGGTCTGAATGGAGAAACAGTTGTCCGTTTCAGACTCGAAGCTGACAGCTATTTTTTCCATAGTGGCTCTGCCTCACCCTTCTCCCCAGAATGCATGTCCCTGGAGGCAACAACAAACATTTTCTGAAAGGGAGGTCAGAATTGGAAACGTACAGATTTCATCAGTACAGCTTTCCTTTCCTATTCAGACCTGTGTGTTGCAGTAACGCTTGTTTTACCGCAATACACAGGAACAATCTGAATGGGTCCTAAGACTTGCCAGCCTTGGTCCTCCAAGAAGGAAAATTGACCTGCGCTTTTAAGGGATAAAAATATAAAGTAAAACTATTTTATAATAACTGACATTTCTTCAAAACCAACCTGAAACCTGAAGACTAGTATAAAAAATATTATTATATATAAATATTACAAACCTCAAGTTTGTCATTGAAATGACCAGGAATTCTTCAAGCAAAGTAAAACCTAGACAAGAAAAGCACATTCAGGTTGCAAATAGTAGCCAATCAGATGCTTGCTTTTATTCTCCATGGCTAACCAGAATTCTGGAAAATATTTTGGGTGCAGTGATGAGAGTTTTAAAGCACTCATTAGCACACCCTTGGTAACCCCTACATGGCTCCAGTCCATGCAAGTGAAGCCCAAGCTAGACCCATCACTTCCAATGATAGGGCCATGTACAGGCATGCTCGTAGAAAAAGTAAAGGTGGAATCTGATTGGTTGCTGTAAGCAACATTAAATATTTCTTTTTATCCTGGCTAACACGACACCTAATTTAATATCAGAAGCAAAGAACACAGATACTTACTT
The DNA here is from genome assembly GCF_000935625.1 of Nanorana parkeri. Lineage (NCBI taxonomy): Eukaryota > Metazoa > Chordata > Amphibia > Anura > Dicroglossidae > Nanorana > Nanorana parkeri. The sequence continues at coordinate 260,785 of NW_017306282.1, forward strand.
CAATCTTAGCACAACAGAAACAAATTAAAGGTAGAGGTAAAGCAACACACAGAAGTGGAAAGTTGCTGCCCTACTGGCATTGAGGATGAAGAATCAGCATTCTCTGATAGAATTCAGGAGGAGCATGTCTGGAAAGTGTCTGTGAACAATAGTATAAGCAGGAGAGGCCGCTGTCTACAGCTTCTTATCTTTTCTTGCTCCTGTTCTTTCTTTTTCCTTTATGGTTTTCTTGCGTCGGCTTCTTCTTTTTACTTGCATTTTTCAGACTGTAAATTCAATAGACAATGGTTTTCATCATGTGGTTTTCATCATGTATTTTTTAATATGTTCAATGACAATTCTTGAGCATTTTTTTGCTGATTCTATAATACAGTGTAGGAGGAAAACTCAAATCATGGTTACTATAGCGACCATGCATCCTCTGCTGTCCCAACATTTTGGTTGGCTGGTGTTGGTTCGTGCACTTTGACTTTTGCCTGATTTGCTAAATGTGTATTTCCACTTTTGCAGTCAAATTTGAGAAAACCCCACTATAGGGCGAATTTATGAAAACTGGACAAGACAGAATCTAAAGCAAGGAAGGAGGAGAATGGAGAGCAATGGCAAAGAACGGATTTGTGAGGGTGCCACCCCTAAACTTTACAAAGAAATGGTCACTAAGCAGAATACTTATGTCAGAGTCCTTGAAGTACTGTAGATGGAAACACTAACTTGCTGTTATGTCTGCTAAAGCAGTATGGGGGGAATTTATCAAAACTGGAGCATACAAATTTGGAAGCAGTTGCCCATGGTTATCAATCAGCTTCTCTCTTCAGTGTGTTCTGTTAAACTTTGTAAATGAAAGAGAGAAGCTGATTGGCTGCCATGAGCAACTGCTCCAGATTCTGTCTGCTCCAGTTCAGATAAATTTGCTTATATATGTTTATTATGTGTTCCTATTTATACAGCATAGACAACTACCCTTCTGGTTATTTGGGGGAGGCCTTGGGGCAGCCTGCAAGCTGCAAGCTATTCTGAGCAACTCGAAAGTGGAGGGACAAAGTGGCGACAGACTCAGTTTCCTCTCATTAACATGCAATGCAGAAGCCAGGCCTCAATATATTGAACTCTTTGTTAAGGTGGACATTATTCACTTCTAGCTTACAACTGCTAATGAGATCTGCCAGCACAGTACAGACAGGGTCAGGCATGGGAAAAATTAACTTTTCAGCCCCCTCCTTAACATTACATACCAGGGAAAAGCATCAGTCTTGGAGTTTTCAGAAAAGAGCAAGTAACTTTGTGAACGGGGACATGTAACAAACATAAGGTAGGTGTTATCCAAATTTTGATGTAAAAGTGGAAATACACTTTAAAAATGTAATTTCTATTTCAATCGGCAGCCTCTGTAATTTCTAAAACTATTTTGAAATTGAAAATGTTGTTCCTTGCAGTATGGCAACCTAGTGTACAGAATGTCCCCATTCATTTCATTTCCTTGCTTATGTGATTCACTGCATTTTGCAAAAGTCTCTACTGAGGTTCAGGTGAACTTTCAGACATCCCCTGAAACAGCACTTTTATTTTTAGTCAGATATCTCTGTGTGTCATCCTCCTCTAAAGAGAGGCCAACAATGCAGTTTCTTTCATTACAGCACTGAAATGATGGTGGTCATATTGATGGCAGAACCTAACATTCAGGAATCAATTTAAGGCAGGTCAAGTTGGATCAGAGAGCAATTTCTTTAGAACAGGGAAATTTATGAAGGTGCAGGAACCTTTTTTATTCTCCAAAAACAAATTAGAGTAAGAAAGTCACAAATTGATTTTAATGCCGATGCCTGCACTGGTTTATACTTACCATGACTCCTCCTTAGCCACCATTGACACTTGAGCAATTTGAATTGCATTTTCCTCAGCACAAGATTTCCGTAGGATTCTAGGAGGCCTATCTACATCTAAGACATGTGCTGTCATGTGCTGTCACTTCTCACACCAAAGAAGTACAGGAGCTTCTCTAGGGAAGTAAAATGTGTCCCATTGACTTTAAATGGAGCACATTTTTGTGCCTGTCAACCATTTCATCCTCCAATTATCCTGCTTCCAATTGGCCTAAGCAAAAATGCCTAAGCCCAAAAACAAGTGAAAAAATAAATGAAAAATTGATGTACAAACGCACATAAGAAACGTGCCAAAAAAACCCAAAGAAATCCACGCTAGTGTGAACCTGGGAAAGGAAGCCCTGTATATGCTTTAACATGTGATGTGGATTGAAGAGTGGGATAGTAATTAGGAGTTTACTGCAGGTGGTGCAAGGCAGCAATTCTTCCAGTGTACAATAGACAATTCATATACAAAGTAGCCAGCACATGCTATGATTGGGGCCAGGATTGTCCTAAACGCGTCAGCATGAGTTATAGTTTTAGCCTGTTTTTTATTATTTTTATTTGTTATTAATATTTTTTTAAATTATTATTATTATTATTATTATTATTACTACTACACAGAATTTATATAGTGCCAACAGTCTGCAGCATTTACAATATAAGGAGGATATTACAGTTACAATACAATTCAAAACAAGATGGTGAGGAGGGCTGTGGCTTTGAGAGATTACAATCTAAAAGTTTATAAATCTAAAAGTAAATAGAGTATACATTAGTGGATCTGGACAAGAGTGCTGGTTACTTTGTATATAGACAGTGTTGAGGACCCTGTCCCTGTGTACCAGTATTGGATGCCGCCAATTGACAAGCATCAACACTGTCACATTGGAGGAAAGGGAGTGAGTCACATGCTCCCTAATACTTGAAAGTATTAGATATTGCACTCTATGATATAGAGAAACTGGAGAATGACGGGCAGAGCAACATTATAGTGTAAAGTAAAGGTTCCCTCCTTCCTCCCTCCTCCCTTCTCCATGCTAGTACATGGACAACTGCTGGGGACTGGGGGCTCTTCTTTGTGAACTTGTACTGGACAGGAAGTTCAGGGAAGCTGAATTGAGTTGGAGTCAGCTGCTTGAAAACATGATAAGTGTTTGGGCAAAAATGTAAAGAAATACATTGTTGGGAAGTTTCACCTGGATTTATTATTGAAAAAAGTTTAAGTTCAATACTACTTTAGGATCATAGCTCAGGAGGCAAGGGCTCCTGTAGCTACTCTTCCAATTTTATCTGTTTGAATCACAAATTCACTGAAAAAGAACAGTTTTATATAGACAGAGTAGTAGATGAGATATCTTACCTACTTGTGACATGACCATTCGCTCCAGGATGAGTTGAAGAACTTGTCTCTAGCTTGGACACAGAAAGAGTCTACATGTTTATCCACCACATGGAGAGTGATATCTTCAGTTTGATGCTAAAATGTTATAAGAAATGACATTTACATTATAACACATACTTGGTCTTTGGTGAGACATTAATAATCCTTTAGAGTCTTATAAGACTTCCAACTAAGAATTCTAGTTACTTCTCCACAACTGTGAATCGGATTCAGACTTTCTGGGCAGATGTAATGCTGATTGGTGAGGGGGGAGAAGTAACTTTACTTCTTAATAAGAACACAGTAATACAGAAAACTTACAGTGCCTGAAATAGTTGCTGTCCTTGCCTTAGCTGAACTGCTGCTATTGTTCATATATTAAAACCAAGTATACAAAAAGTGTCAAAGGACATAACTAGAATTTAAAGCGTATGTCCTCCAAAATGTTTAAAGTAGAATTATGGGCAAAATAAAAAAATGAAATCTAAGATGCAGTCTGCCATCAGCATTTAGGGCCTTTTCACACCAGACACAGTCAGTGCGTTCCGGCCCGATTGTGGCCGGAACGCATTGGATCACATTGCGGCCGGCTCACTTTGTTGCGGGGCTGGAGGGGGTGTAGCAATGCATTAAAGCGAATGGCACCGCAGCCACGCCCTTCAGCTGCAATGTGATCGGCCGCATGGGAAGGGGTTGCACATTAATGCTTGTACTCTGGTCCGGTCAGAAAAAATAGTGCTTGCAGGAATTTTTCTGACAAGACCAGACCGCAGGCATTGATGTGCCTTGTGTTCCCATGTGGCCGATCACATTGCGATCGGAGGGCACGCCCCCTCCCATCCCACAACAAAGTGAGACGGCTGCAATGTGATCCAGTGCGTTCCGGCCAGAATCAGGCCGGAATGCACTGAAGAGGGTGTGAACTGAAGATGGTGTGAACTAGCCCTTACACAGTGCTGTTTGTTGTTTTGAGTTTCTCCTATAAAATAATTCTATTGCCTATTGATCCTGCCAGTAGATCCATAATTCACTGACCAACATCTGGGACACAGACAACAATAACACGCTAACGGGATTTTAAGGCTGGCCGTACACTAGTACATTTTCATAGAAATGTTCATGTGAAAAATGATTTGATAATGCCATCATATACTTGAGAAATGTTCAATATTTTGTTCATTTTAACACTCAAGTTTGGAATGAATGGAGTTTCCTGAATGAAAATCACATTTACTGTTAGAATTTTGTTTGTTTCATTTTTCCTTTCATTTAAGAAACAATTTCCATCCTGCTTCATTTTGTTTTTTTTCCATCATTGCAGTAAAAAATGATTGTCAATTTGACCCCATTAACTATGGGAAAGAAAAAATTGTGTTGGGGTTAAGGGGGTGTTAATGTTAGGTTATGTTAGGATTACAGGGAGAGTTAGTTCTAGGGTTACAGGGAGTCTTAGGGTAACAAAAACAGAGGTTACAGTGAAGGTTAGTGTTAAGGTTACAGGGAAGGTTAGTGTTAGAGTAGCAGGTAAGGTTGATGTAGAGGGTAACAAGGAGGTTAGTGTTAGGGTTACATGGAGGGTTAGTGTTAGGACTACAGGAAGGATTGGAGTTACTGTTACAGTAAAGGTTAGTGTTAAGTATACAGTGCAGGCTAGTGTTAAAGGAGAATTATGGTGAGAGGGAAATACACTCATCCCCATAATTAGTGCTGGTGTGTGATACAGCAGCTGTCATGTGTCGGCTCTATTGATCGAGAACTGGCCGATCACATGCTGAATTTCCAATCTTCTCCCTGCAGAGGGCAGTGACTGCCAGTCACAGCTCCCCGCAGGGATTCTCCCCTCCCCTCTCCATTTCTTCATCCCTGGTTGGAGGGACAGACAGGGGAGGGGGTGGGCACAGCTGGCTCAGCCTCTAGAGAGGTAGAACCAGCTGTCAATCAAGTGGCAGGGGGAGATTCAACAATATTGCCGGGATCTTTCGAGGCAGCAGGGCGGCTCTGCGCTGTCAGCAATAGCAATAGCCCGCTATATGATCAGTTTTGGATCACAGGAGGACATTAGTAAATATCCACCTGTGACCCTAAAGAGAACTATGGCCAAAGTTCTATTTTAGTGTTACAAGGAAGATTAGTGTTTAGTATACAGTGAAGGTTTGTGTTAGGGTTACAGGGAAGTTTAGTTTTAGGGTAACATAAACATTTGATGCTAGGGTAACAGGGAGGATAAGTGTTAGGGTAACAGGGAGGATTAGTGATAGGGTAAGAGGAACATTTGATGCTAGGGTTCCAGGGAAGGTTAGTGTTAGGGCTATAGGGAAGGTTAGCATTAGTTTACAGGGAATGTTAATGTTAGGGTTACAGATAAGGTTAGTGGTAGGGTTACATGGAAAGGTCAGTGTTATAATTACAGGGCAGGTTAGTGTTAGGGCTTCAGGGAGGTTTAGTGTGAGAGGGGTTTTAAGATGAACATTCCTTCTGAAAAAAACAAATACCAAGAGTCTGTTGGTTAAGGCAATCTACATGAGTTAGTCCTCAGTCAGTATGAGGTAAAAAAAAATGATATACCTAAAAAAACCACTAGAAGAATTCAAACATGTTTCCATGACTTACTAAAGGAAAAAAGAATGTTCGGTTTGTTTTTGAAGTTGTGATACTACAATAACACATCACAAGACAATAGTTCATAAACTGTCCTGACCTCACTGTAACAAGTTTCCAGGAAGTTTTGAGCAATGTACATTTCCACATAAACTGGTATACAAGTCTGCCATCTGCTTCTATTTTACTAGCTGGTTTAAAAAACAATAGTTGAGGTCGGTAATATCAATGGGATTGAATAACATCAAAAACAGCAAAGCCAGTATTGTTTTATTGCAACCAAAGCACTGCAAAGGATGACCTTGATCTATTCCCAAGAATGGACTTGTACCGTGGCAGTCTATAAGCATGGTAAAGCCCATGCATAAACAGACCACACCACCAAACCACGGCCCTGTTGTGCTGTTTCTAAACCACTGTTACACGTTGTGCAGAGAAAATACCATTTGAATGTAATAAATATTACAGAGGCTTTTATTTTCTTAGAGATATTGTTGGCTTACCTTTGTGGTGTTTTGGCCCTCTGTTATCTGCACATTGAAGATGAGTGGAAAAAATGAATGGAAGTTACACCAGGTTTTTGGGTACTTCCAGTGGATGGAAGCATGTTTGTGATGTTTTTTGTTGTGAACATCCAGTTCTTGAGGGGGATCAGGCTTTACTGTTAAAGGAATGACATGATTGAAGGGTTAAAGAAAGATTCAAGTATAAACAAATCATGAATGTACCTTGTGTCAGGGTATAGATGACCCTGCAATGTAGGCACTGTAATTGCAACTAGGGATGCACAGATACCGGGCTTTCGTTATCGAGTACGAATACCGATATTCTCTTTCGGTACTCAGCGATACTGACTACCGATACTGGTACTTCTGCTAGCATAGAGCTGGCTTCCCGGGCAATCAGGAATCCGGGCGGCGTGTCTTCCTGATTGGCTGGGAAACCAGCTCCATGCTGTTTAGCCGGCTCCATGATGATTGCCTGGGAAGCCAGCTTCCAGGCCAATCAGCATCGAGCCAGCCACACAGCATGGAGCCAGCTTCCCGGCCAATCAGGGAGTCGGGCGGCCCGTCGTTACCCACCACCCGGCTTCCTCATTGGCTGGGAAGCTGGCTCCATGTTCCCTCGTGGCACTTCCGGTCAGAAGAAATCTCCCTCTGACCGCAAGTTCCGTTATCGGGGGTAAGTATCGGAGCATTTAGTACTCACCCAAATACTCGGAATCGGCACCGATACCTATACCAGTATCGGTGCATCCCTAATTGCAACTAAAACATTTTTGGATGTGGAGAGGAAATGGAACCTCCTTGAGTTTGTTTTCCTTTGTCCTGTCTCCACAGGAAGAGTAAGGACCACAGTTGCTGGGACAAGAAGTTCAGCTGAGACCCAGACAGCAGTAACAAACTATTTATTTTTTCCACTTTTGGCTACGACATTGTAATTAATGAAATTACATTCCTCTACTAATATTAGATAAATAATAGATACTAAATATTTCTTTGATCCTAGTAATCTCTCTCTCTCTCTCTCTTTATATATATATATATATATATGTGTGTATTGTGGGGGGCTGAGCGGTTCCAGGAGGCAAGTTCTTGTATTGGGAAAGAGCTGACTTTGTGGCTCTTCCCAGGATTTCTGGATTTGGCATGGGATCCTGGAACTTGAAGATTTCTAAAGAGAATTGGGAGGGATGAAATCTCCATTCCTGGGTCCATTGTTTAGTAGTGGCAAGCACCTAATTGCACACCTGTGCACTGCACTTATGGGAAGTGTGCTGGCTAGTGTTCTGGGCCCCAGCTAAGAAGAGCCAGGTGGCTGTGCCTGCTGGAGGCCCACACAGGCCAAGCCAAGTTTGGTGTGCTGGAGGCACATGAACAGCCTGGGAGGCTGGAAGGTTTGGAGAGGCTGAGAGAGCCACCAAACAGGACAACCTGAGAATGGTGGGACGGTCTGTTTTCCAAGCCCACTGTATGTTGTAACGCCGAAGTAAAGCTCTTTTCTGTTATGGAGGAAAAAACTTCCTTTTTCTGTTAAAATGGCTCAGAGATTGGTCCTTAAGCGCTCACCATTTGTGCTAACTCCCCCAAACCTCACAGTATACATATTGTTTATGCATATGATTATGTGATTTACTCATTTTTTTAAATTCATTTCTTACAGAATTATATGTTTAGATTTTTAAAATTGATACCAAATATGGTGTATGACTTTAAAAAAATTAAAGCACTGGCATGGTTAAAATAGACTTATTCTTGGCCCATTCAGGTTTTAATCCCTAGCACAAACATACCTTTCCTTTGCTCTCTCGCAGCTCCATTTAAGTTCCAGGAGCCAGAAATGACCCATTATGGAGGAGCATGTGACTAACGCTATGCAAGAGTACTAGAACAACTAGCTCTGTCAAATGAGGAGTCAAAAGGACTGCATATGCTAGAATTCAGTGACAGTGCTTTCCTTCCTGAACAGAGCAGCAGGGGAGAGATGGGAAGGTAAGTAAGAGCTACTGGGGATGGGGTAATGAAAGTGGACCTGGTGCTTTGCCCTGCATGGGCGAAGCACAGGTTCACTTTAAAACCACTAAACATAATAACAACAAATAAGAACAAAGCTGTAACAAGAAATACAATACAGGAAATAAAGGAAAGGTAGGTGGGTGAACATTCAGTCAGTGACAACAGTAAGCCAAAAGTTAGTAAAAAGACCTCTCATGACCTGAACACATAACCCATATCTCCATCCACAAGCTCTATATTCATGCCATGCCCACAAGGAGCACAACCACATCCCAGTACAGTAAGGGAGTGTTGCTCTTGCTATGGGTCCAGCAGTTCAGGCTCCTCTGACTCAGGGACCTATATTAATGCTCTTTAAAGTCCTTACAGAAACATAGACAGTAAAATATTGACCACCTGCTTTATAACCTTTGGTCAGAGATAACAAGATATAACAAGAGATAACAAGGTTAATTGAAAATACTCACTGATTTCTCTTAGCATGAAAGCCAATTTATAATTCTCATATTTATTTCTTTGTATTGCATGCAGGGCAGCCGTGATGCTCTGATCCTCTTCTTCATATGTGCAAGATTGGGTATCGTGACACTCCACAGTGTATTGGCCTTTATTTTTTACAGGCACATCGCAGGGTATGCTGTCATTATCTCTGCAAAAAGTTACTTTGAGTTAGTGTATAATAGTATGGAGAAGAGTATATGTGTGTGTCAAACTTTTTCTGCCTTTCCTCTTTTTTTGGTACCAGGGGAAGAAATAAGGGACCTACAACAGCTACAACAAGGCAGCCAGGGGTGCACAAAGCCTCCCTGAAATTATGTTCTTTTCTGTTAGTAACAGATTCCCATGTATACTAGTTAAGGGTACTTTCCTTCCCAATATCCTTGTACTTTTTTCCATTTATACTAGCATTGGTAAGTATGCATTAATTAACCTCCCTGGCGGTATGATTATGTCAGGAATTTTGTACCAAAAGCGGTACAATTTTTTGCATGGAAATTTGGTGTTATAATAAATAATTATAAAAAATTATAATATACTAAAAAAAAGTTGTTTACCTCTCCTGGTATGGAAAATTCCCCCCGAGCCAGACTCGGGAATACCGCCAGGGAGGTTAAAGGTTGCACATACACTTTAGTGTGATCCTATATACTCAGTGGCGTAACAATCACCATTGCGACCCAGGCGGCCACTATGGGGCCCGGGCACAAGGGGGCATGGCCAGGGCATCCCTCTGATCCCGTGTGGGCCGCCTGGGTCGCTATGGCGTCTCGGGGTGCTGGCAGTCGCTGACATAGCTCAGCAGCAGCTGTGAGGGAGAATGTTCCCCCTCACAGTCACTGCGGAGCTGTGTCAGTGACAGCCTGCAGATGCGGCAGAAGAGGCCGCTTACACCGGCGTTTGCAGTAAAGAAGGAGGCGGGGCCCGCCTAACAGCAACCCCGCCTCCTCTCACATCACTGGCCAGTGATCTAAGAGCAGGTGGGGCCAGTGATGTAAGAGGAGGCGGGGCCCGTAGATAAGAGGCGGAGCCCGGGGACGGAAGAGGAGGTGGGGGGCCCGGCGACCACAGAGGTGGATAACGCTGACAGGTAAGAGGCGTGCAGCCCAACTGAGACCTTGCAGAGCCCACTATAGAAAGTCTATGGTGGGCTCTGTAAGTGACATAACTAGCAATCACGGAGCCCCATACAAAATTTGGCTATGGGGCCCTGTGATTTCTAGTTACGCCCCTGTATATACTCTATACATATTGGATCACGAAAACAGGAGCGAGATTCTGGGCCTAAAAATCCATATTCAATTACAAACACTCAGCAGATGATCACAAAACACATTCCTTATCTAAGCTGTCCCCAGAATCGATTAAAAAAAGTCCACATACAGCATGTCGTTTGGCATCACCTCCCATTACACTCCACTGCCCCCTCCAGTCATTTACATTCGCAGGGGAAGACAGCTGTGAGGAGGACAGAAATCTTTTTCAAATGTTTAGGCCACACACTCATTTCCCAGTCAAGTAACAAACCAGAGATGAAATCAACCAATAAATAACTCACAAAGTTTACAATGTAAGTTACCTACGTTATTTCCCAGAAGAACAATTGCTGGTAAACCTTCTATCACCTCCACTCAGCACAAGTTCTCCTCATGTCTAAAGTGCAAATCTACTTTTGCAATAGGTATACAACTTTTGCGTCCCAATGACAAGTTCAATTCAAGTCCACAACTGTCAGAAAGGATCCACTGTCCATAAAACCTACTACTATTCTCTTTGAAATCCTTTCATATTGCAGGTGAGGTTTTCTTGGTTTGGCCATGTACAAGAGGTTGAACACCATATTCTCCAGGTGGCTTTGTATTTGATTGGATCCAGGATAATGTCCAGTTGGTGAGGTAGGAAGCGCTTCGTCTTCTGTTTACTGGCCGCTCAAATACCACTGTTGACTTGGCATTGGTTGACTGATGACTTGATAAACTCCTTTAAGCTCAGAAGGAATGCATGCTGAGCTGAGCTTTACAGGATGCTTCGGCAGTGTGTGTGAAAGTCTGCCTTATGTGAGTGAGGCATTTAACTGCTGGATAACACTTTGTTTCATATTCCGAACCTTCTCATGACTTCCAGAGTGGCAATATAATTGTGTATGTGCAATTTGGCCACAAATATAGCATTGCTTGTTATGCGTAGTCTTTGAGGTGCATCTGTGCATCCTGAGACTGAACAACATTTCCATGTGTGACGGTAGAGGGAGAGGTTCAGTGGATATTTGTTTGGTGAGGGGAATTGTCCATTAGTTTTTTTAAATAAGGCTTAATAGACAAAAGTTTGTCTGCCAAACAAGCTGCAGCTTCTGCTTTGGCTGGCTTCATTTCTTTAATCCACTCACTTTTATCTGCAGGGCATTTACTATAAGATTGTTGTTTTAGGAAAGTCTTAAATATATCATCAATAGTAAAGATCAGAGTCATCCTGTGGGCATACATTTTAAGTGACCCACTCTCATTGTATTGCATGTCTCTAAACTGGACACAATATTGGCATGATCAAATAGTATAATAGTAATTATGGGGAGAGTGAAATACTCTCATCCCATAATAAGAGCAGCCATGTGACACTGAAGCTGTCATATGCCAGCTCTATTGATCGAAACTGAGTGATCACATACCACTGATCGCTCAGTTCTCAATCTTCTTCCTGCAGAGAGTGGTGACTGTCAGTCACTGCTCCTCACAGGGATTTCTTCCCTCTCCTGTCCATTCCCCCAGCACTGACTGGATGGATGGATGAGGGAGGGGGCGGGCACAGCTGTCTCTGGCTCTAGAGAGGCAAAGCCAGATGTCAATCAGCACTGCAGCCGTCCTCAACTCCTCCCCTCCTAGGAAACAAGCCAATACACAGCGGTATTGCGTGTGTGTCTGCTGGTCACCGCTATGGTAAACTGAGGCGATCAGCACTGTAGCCGCTCTAAACTCCCCCCACACCTGGGAATCAGCCAATAAGCGGCAGAGCTGCATGTGAGTGAGATGGTAATGTGATGCGATCAGCACTGCATCCAAATCCCAAAGCACCCGCCTACCTCTTACCCCAACTGGGCACCAGGTCCAGCAAGTCCAAGTCCGGCTCTGGCTGCGCTCCCTTGCAGCTATGCCTGAAGCGAGTGCCTCACTCGCCTCACCCTTCCTATGGCCCTGGATTAGTGGTATGGTTACAGTGAAGGACAGTCTTAAGTATACAGTGCAGGTTAGTGTTAAAGGAGAATTATGGTGAGAGCGAAATACACATATCCCCATATGTCGGCTTTATTGATCGAGAACTGAGTGATCACAGTTACCCAATCTTCTTCCTGCAGAGAGTGGTGACTGTCAGTCACTGCTCCCTGCAGGGATTCCTTCCCTCTCCTGTCCATTGCTCCAGCACTGGCTGGAGGGATGGACAGGGGAGTGGGCAGGCACTGCTGTCTCTGGCTCTAGAGGGCAGATCCAGCTATCAATCAGGTGGCGGGGTGGATCCCAACAATATTGTTGGTATCTTTCCTGGCCACAACATGGCTCTGTGCTGTCAGCATTCAGTGGGCAATAGCATAGTAAATGTTCTCCTGTGACCCTAAAGAGAACTATGGCCAAAAAAGGTTGGGCCATTGTTCTCTTTTAAGATTTACAGTCCAAAAAAGTTCAGCAGTTATCCCTTAAAGCATTCCAGCTAATAGGCAGATCCATTGCTTTTCCAGGACTTCCACTGAGTGGCACTGGTTCTCCAAATCCCATAAAAAGGCCACAATATCATCAGTCATCTCATTAGAGTTAGAATGTTTCTGGGGGCTTTTGGACACTGGTAGCAAACCTGCTCCTTTTCTGCTTGAGTCATCAACAGTGCAAAATAAGTGCATTCTCACTGGTCTGCCCTTCTATTGACTTCCTGTTTATCGTCCAGGGTGGCCTGTTCTCTCAGTATGGCCATTTCCTCCTGATACCAAGTGACCCGTTGTACACATTTTCCATAAGTTTATTGTAGCAGTTGTTCCTGGCCTGGCCTGGATCTCTCGCTGAATCCCACTCCTGCCACCAATGTCAAGAGATCACGAAAAAGGAGATTCCAGGTCTCAAAATCCATATTTATTCACAAACCTTCAGCTAATGATAACAAAATGCCTTCTTCATCTTAGTAAACCCCAGGATTGAATCCAAAAATCTACACACAGCATGTCATTTTTTACATCACCTCCCATCACACCACACTTCCTCCCCTCCTGTCATTTACAGTACATTCCACAGGAAGACCCTCTGTGACATGGACCAAAATCTTTTTCAACTACATAGGCCACACACACCTATCGCTTGGCCAGGTAACAAACTACAGATAGCAAAAACTGCTCCAAAACACTGCAATGGCTTCAACAATACTTCACAAACATAATACAAAACTGGTTATAAAAAACCATGCTCTGTAACAATACATATCATAAAAAAAGCAGCTTTGTTTAAAAAAAATATTTAGTTGTGATACTGGCATTCCAGATGACAGATCCTACACCAATATTCATAAATGATCAACAACATTTCAGTATTAGACTTTCTTTGGTGACTTACTTTCTATAGGCTTCAAAGATAAATTCAATGTTGCTGTCAATTGTTGAATTCCAGGAACAACTGAAGTTGCCGCTGTAGTTTTTCAGTGAACATTTTAATACTTCTGACGCTATTTAAAACAGCAGAAAACAAAAAATATGCCATGGTTACCGTTATTCAGAACTTAACAAAGACACAGGTACTAAAATCAATAAAAGCTATATCAGTAAAGTGAATCTAAAAATAAAAGACATGACTTACAAAGCAGGATTAAAGTAGTTTTTCTGCAATAGACTTACATGACATTATCCTCTTGTGCTGTTCTAAGTTTGGCCGATGCAGTAGAATGACTTTATAATCCAGAATGAGCCCATTATCTGAGTGGCAAGTAAAATTCCCCACGTCAGCTTCTTCCCCCACTGTTATATTTAGAATTGTCTTGTTGGTGAGCCTTCGAGTTTTCCTTTTCCAATAAACAGTTTGGTTGTCCTGAGTGGGACACATTAGATATACTGTTTCGTTTATATCTACTATCATTGCTGAATGGAGAACAATGGAAAATAATGGAGACTAATAAGCAAAAGGAAAGAATGTCAGGGTAATAAAACAGGATGTGTTCACTTTTGTTTTCCATATTTTACCATAACATTAAACTACTTGGAAAGATAATGTAATACAAATTAAGCAATGACAAAACAGACTTTATTATAAGGTTCTTCTCAGCTAAGCTTTAATCTAAACTTGACCTTTAAAGAGAAACTTTAGCCTTACCTTTGAAATGACAGCAAATACACCTTCAAAATTTCACTATTGACAATCTACAGACATATACTAATAATAGATAATTGCCGGCAGAGCTGCAAGTTGAGGTGATTTTTTAGTGAAAGGGGGTAAAGGTCCGCTTTAAGGTACACCTGTCAATTACACTATTTGGCCAAATGTATGTGGATAATCCTCCAAATTATTGAGTTTAGGTGTTTCCAGTAAAGGATACCCTTAATTATACAACATACAAAGACATTTTAGACAATTGTGTACTTCCAACCGTGTGGCAAAAGTTTGGGGAAAGCCCTTTCCTGTTCCAGCATGACTGTGTCACTATGCACAAAGCCAGCTCCATTAGGACATGGTTTCAAACATTTGCTGTGGAGGAACTAGAGTGGTCTGCATATAGCCCTAACCTCAATCCTATTGAACATGTTTAGGATGAACTGGAATGCTGATTGCGACCCAGGTCTCTTCCTGAAGCATCAGTACCTGACCTCACAAATGATCTTGGTTGGATGGGCATACATTTTCACAGACACATACAAAATCTTCTTCAAAGCCTTACTCGAAGAATGGAGACTGCTATAGGTGCAAGGATGTGGTTAGAGGGGTTCTATATTAATGCTTATGCTTTTGCAATGGTAAAACATTTGTCTGCAATCCAATTACATAAACATTTTGTAGTTGGATACATTGTGACACCTGGTCCTTGCTACACCAGTGACCGGAACAGGTTCTATGCTTTTCCATTAATCATACTGACCTCCTGTTGTCCAGATCTGCCTACAAGTTCTAAACCCTGATGTAGGATTTTCGAACTGCATTCAATTTTTTAGGAAACACTGAACAATAAATTATATCTGGATTTAAAAACTTGTCCAGTGCTCTTTTTCTAATTTGTCTGAACATTTTGTTCCAATAGCAGTGGGCATTGTATGCCCAAGAGCTGCCTCTTGAAAAATCCTACATCAGAAGACTGAGCTCTGAAATCCCTATTCTCCACCTGGTCTGTCAGACAGTATTGCTTATGACAAACTTGGATACACTGCCTTCGCAGCAGTGCCCTCCGGACTGTATGAATAAAATGCCAGCTATGCTGTGAGCTTCCAGAATCATTCAAACTGGCTCTGAGTCAGACCTGAGCTGGAGTGGATCTAGCCACTAATCTTCGTGCAAACACCTGATTGGTTAAGGTGGGCAACACCCCACTTTAGCCTTACTTTAGATTGTATACATTAGGCCCGTAGGATGGCAAAAACATAAAATACACTTACTGTTTTTCCTTCCCCGCAGTTCCCAGGCTCCATGCAGAGGATCCAAGCATAGCAAGATAAACATTAATGTCATCGGTAGATACATCATCTGTAGGTGAAAATGTTTTATGAGTTGTTTTGATTGCTGAGCTAATAATTAAATGACCAATTCAATAGGAATGAGTGAAACCACTAAAGAATGAGGAACAATATATCACTACATTTTTCAACAAGATTTAATTAGGGTTCACCTCAACTTGGAAACTCCATCACATGATAATGGTGC
The DNA here is from genome assembly GCF_000935625.1 of Nanorana parkeri. NCBI lineage: Eukaryota > Metazoa > Chordata > Amphibia > Anura > Dicroglossidae > Nanorana > Nanorana parkeri. The sequence continues at coordinate 276,515 of NW_017306282.1, forward strand.
TTGTAAAATCTTTCTGTACACACTACTGTTATACAAAATGGTTGTACAAGGACTAACTGGACGTCCACAATATGTAGGATTATAAGGTCAGAGAGTGATCAGTAGAAGAGAGATACATTCACAATCCGACTGTCATCTAGCATTAGAATCAGGCATAATTTATATAATGACATATATTTAGCTTGTTTGGATATTTTCATTTATACCAGCTAAGATGGGGAGGAGGATTGTGATGCAGACAGATGCTATTAGCAACATTTATCACAGGGAAGTAACGATAGTTACCGTCTCATACATTTTAATGCAATGTTACTCCTGCAGTACAGGTACGTCCTCTTTAAGTCTATGGGATGTACATGCACAGGAAGGCAGCTTGGCACTAGATTTACATCCCCAATAATAAGGGCACAAAAAAAGAAGACAAAATAGCTAGCTGTCAATAGTAAAGCACCGATTCAAACACTTTTGTATGCATTTGATAAGGTTAAATACTATAAAATTAATACTTCCAAATCCCAGATACTAGATTCTTCCTCCTCTACAGCATAGATTGTGAGATACATATCTGTGTGGGAACCTAAACGCAATAAGTATCAAGGCATTTATAAGTATCAAGGCATTTATGACTTGAACTATAAGATATTTCTGGCTGAATTACTTCTGGATTCCACATTACCAGCAGTAAAGGATCCTAAAAATTATATGGTCCTTCCAGTCATTTAATAAAGTGATTGTTCAAAATAGCTCACTTCAAAGTAATTGGGTGAGATAACCCAAACAAATCCATAAAATGCCGCTTTCAGTTCTGAAATCTAGAATCCAGGACATAAAAGAACAACCTTTAAATAGGACTTGTAAATACTTGCAGATGTGTGTACATAATAACCTGACTCACTGCAATGGCAGTCTTCCAAGAATGCGGTGATCTTTTTTAATATAACTAAATAGTGGAATTGTTTTCCTCTCCACGTGCTTAAATGTTGATAGTGTAGCGCCCTCTAAAATGTCGCTATTCAATTTAGAGATACCTGGACTGTAACCAGTCTAGATACTGATTATACAGAGCTCTGCATTCTATAGGTGTCCCTGAGTCTGCTGGATTGATTGCTCCTCCTGTTGCTGAGGAAAAAGGGAGCCTTGGCCTACAGTGAGGGAGGATCCACCCTCAGGTTATGACTATGCACCTGGCCCTAGCCAATCCCTGAGTAGGATGACTCAGAGGCATGGTTGAGGGCAGGTAATAAAAGGTCTGGGGACATTGTGGAGAGCTCTCCTTCCCCTAGGGGCCTCGCCCTAGGAGGACTGTGTGTGATGCAGAGCAAGTAGCCTGGGCCTCAGCACATGGCAGGTGCTGAGGGGCCTGGAGGCCTAAGGATACACTGATACTTCACTGGGCCCATACACGTGGCAGGTGTTGGGTGCCTTGTTCTAAGAAGATACTCTCATTTAACTGGAGTGCTCCTTGGCAGTTGCAGATGCTGAGGGCACAGAAGTTCCAGATCCTAAAGAGGAAAATACCTGATGGAAGCTGGGTCAGAGGAGGAGTCCGCTTGTTGAGGGGTACCGCAGAGGAGCTGGTGCGAGCGTCCGTCTGGGACCCACAAGGGAGAGCCCTCACCCTATTCCAGGTATCTGTTCACAGTACTACTACTACTACTACTACTATTGGTCCCTGGGACCAGATCGAAGTGATTTCGGCCTTAGCGGTTGCTAGGGGAGAAAGCTGTCCTCAGAAGTATTTCCTATGGCATCCTACCGACCCTAAACCCTCTCTCTCCTATTGATGTTGCAAATAAATACCCTAAAAAGACCCTACGACTCGAGCCATTCTGTACGTGAGTGTCGGTGTGCTGTTGCTGATCAAAGGGGACTGGCAGCTGGAACCAACAGGTAGGAGAACCTATTTCAATATTCAGCGGCTCCTTCGGGGGTGAGCGCTACAATATCAATATCAATGTACAAAACAATTCAACATTGTATGCAATGGCAGGGTAAGCCTAATGTTTACTTAAATGTGATAACAAGTGGGACCTTTCACATTTGTGCTTTGTGGCAACACGCACTAAAATGAAAGTATTAAAGTGCATTACCACAATGTACCCACAATGCGTGCTTTGCGGTGCTATTTATTGTAAAAGTACAATAGAGGCCAAAGCACAATGCAGCACAGGGTGCTTGTCCATTCTCAGAGAGGGAAGCTTGTTGTGAATGTGAAGGGGAGACGTGCAGATGAATATGCGAGTCAAACCCCTCATTGTCGCAGCTGCACCTCTCATCCCTGCAGCGCCAGATGTTTGGTGTTGCCTGTGGTATCCCGCAAGTGAAAAGAAGTGTAGCCCCTTCCACCCTAAGTGGAGTGGTTCTTTACATTCACAGGAATCCCTACCTGAAAGAAGCAATTTCAGGGAGGTGTCCCTCTCATTTCATGGAGGTGCCCCCCTGAAATGATGGCAGATAGCACAGGAAGCAATAGCTTCTTTGCTATCTGCAGGCTTTTTTTTTTGTATTCTGACAGTTGCAGTCATCAGAAAAAAAAAAATTAAAAAAGGCATAAGAATGCATAGCTAGATTCCTATTGGCTATTTCACTTTGCAATAGCCAATAGCAAACTAGCTATTGCACCCGCCCTCTGCTGCTTTCAATCACCAGAAGAGGACCTGATAGAAAAATTCAGATCCCCCTCTGCTGATTGACAGCAGCAGTGGGCGGGTGCATTAGCTAGTTTGCTATTGGCTATTGCAAAGTGCAATAGCCAATAGGAATCTAGCTATGCATTCGTATGCTTTTTTCTTCTTTTTTGACTGATGGCGGGCCGCGGCTCCCGATGTCAGAAAAGAAAAAAAAAACGTTCGCAGGGAAAGGTTTACTCTGCTCGATCGAGCAGATTAAACCTTTCCGGGAGGAAGTGTTTCTCTCCCGGGCAGCCGGGAGCCGCTATCTAATAGTGGGAGACTCCCAGAGCGTCCGGGAGAGTTGGGATGTCTGTATTCAGTCTAGCTGATTTGTATTCTGGGATTATTTGGTCATTCCTAGGGGTCCTGCTGTTTTCTACACCTACCTGTGGTGTAGAAAACAGTGGGAGGATATTGGGGGTATCTATACCTCACCAGCCAGTCACTGGGAGTCACTGGGAGTTTCACAGCCAGTGGTGCATCTCGGGGTAGTGCATAAAAACTCAGGAATTGCCATCTGCTCAGGGAGGTCCATCAAGGGGTCTGGAAGGAGAACCAGTGGAGCCATATGACTGCTGGAGCTACCAAGAAGGACAGGATGGCATGGACCTCAGGAACATATCTGGTGTCTCTCCAAGGGAAGATCTCAAGCACATCCCCTATTCAGCTGTTCTCTATTACCCAGTGTCAATCTCTGGTCAACTAAGTATTCCTGCACTGTGGAATGTGGAAGAAATTGGAGTCTATTTTGCCATGGATGTCTGAAGCCCTATACCCTTTATCCCAGTTTTGTCTGTTCCACATTAAAGCATTGAAAATGCACTTAAAGTGACTGGCACCCAGTGTGCTGTCACAATAATTGCATAAAAATATGACACAATGCATACCCTGTTTCCCCGAAAATAAGACCTACCCTGAAAATAAGACCTAGTACCATTTGTGGGAATTGCTAAAATATAAGACCTACCCCGAAAATAACTTAGTTATGGCCACCTAGTTGTGACCATTCCCAGGGCCGGTGGTGGCATAAGGGGGAACTTGAAGAGACACGGGAGAGGCAGGAGAGATTCAGCGGTGCCAATGAAGCCAGCGCTAGAGGAGGCGAGGCGGCACCAGAGGGAGCAGAGCCGCATAAGCCGATGCCTCCTCTATAGCGCCGGCTCCTGTCACAGGTGGAGTGATACCAAATGCACTCTGCCTGTGAGGAATCGATAGTGAAAGTGCGCTTCGCTCATTCTGGCCAGCGATTGGTTGGCAAATTGCTCTTGTAAAGGTACGGCACCCCTGATTGCCCTGATCACCATATTTTTGTACATAAATACATGTAGACTTTTCTACATGAATAAGTGTGGATTGTACATTAAAATAAAAAATAAGACCTACCCCGAAAATAAGACCTAGTGTGATTTTTTGAGCCAAAGAAATTATAAGGCAGTGTCTTATTTTCGGGGAAACACGGTAGTTATGGTTAATACCTATATTAATGTGAAGTGAGAATTTACATTTTCCTTAAAGGAGAACTATGGGGTTAGGGCTTTTCCCCATAGTTCTCCTTAGGGAAATGGGAGGACACAAACTAGCGTCCTCCTGTCACCCTAAGCTCAGTATACCGCGAGCTGCAGCTCGCGGTATACTGAGACGCCGCAGTATACCGCGAGCTACCACTCACGGCATACTGAGACGCCGCAGCTGAAGTGGATCCCGACAATTATGTCCTACAATATCACATGCCTGGGAGATGCCCAAAAGCTGTATGTGATGTTACACAACAGTATAATTGTCATGGGCAATCTTAGTAACCGTGTACAGGGGCGTCCCGAGGCTGGGTGACACCCGGAGCGGTTACCGAGTGTCATCCCGCCAACTCGCCACAGCGATGACGTCATAGATGACGTCATCGCGACACGCGCAGCACTCTTCTGATACCTGCCGGCGGCCATCTTGGTGATGGACGCCGGCAGAGAGAGGAGGGGACAGTCACCCGGCGGGATAATGTATGCTGCCGGGTCCCCTTCTCTCTCTCCTGATACTGTCGGGCGTTCGGTCCATGACCGAGCGCCCGACTTTTCAGAGGGGGGTGACACCAAAATGACTGTCAGTCATTTTGGTGTCACCCCTCCAATGGTAGAAACAGAGACACCAGCACTCCAAATTGGCAAGCAAACGTCTATTTATTGACGTGCAGCATGACAAAAAATAGCAACGAACGTTTTGGGGCCACAGAGGATCCCCTTCATCAGGCAAAGCATACACTCCAATGGTGTCACCCAGGTGCGGGCCGCACCCCCCTTGACGCCACTGACCGTGTACACTGGCAGCACTGGCATTGGCACTATATAAATCCTGTATAATAATAATAATCCCTGACCAGGTTTGGGTGAATCACTTTTGAAGCACACCTATTTAATAAAACCCCTTTATATACAGAACTACTTTCACACAAACCACCAAATAAGAGCAAGGAGAGATTGTTTCATGTTTCTTGAACTGTAAAGAGCCATCTGACTCCTCCCAACATATCCTGCAACCCTTTTCCATTACAGTTCTCTTCCTGAATCCAACCACAAATGTCCTGAAATTGCCAGTAGAGGAAAACAAAATAAGGAAAAGGTTATCTGTTTGTAAATTCCGAGGTTGATGCTGCCCCCTCCTAGCCGGCTGCCCTAGGCAATGGCTACAAGTGCGTCATGGTAATTGCAGCCCTGGTTTTACTGACATTCTGACAGCGGACAGAGCTGTTTACTTTTGTTGCTACACAAAGCTGCTCTATGGAAACAGTCTCACCAACTGCAAGTAGTATAGAAGATCTTCATCATATACCAAGGCATGAGCCAAATAATTCTGAGATATATCTTAGTAGCTGAGGAAAGAAAGTGTATGCCAAAACCACTCATTTTGTGTTTACAAATAAAACTAAACTGTCTAAAGAACAATTCCAGCGAATGTTACAAAAAACACTGTTGGCTTATATTTATAAGCTAAAAAGTTATCATGAATAACATACTGCAAGTCTTTTTTCATCCTATTAGCTGCTTTCAGACCGCATGCTATTATTCACAACCCTACCAAGACCTCCAAAGAAACTGGGGTAGGGTTATGACTCCTGCATCCCACTATTAGGGCATTAGCTGAGGGAATAGTGTGTAGATTTCTTTGCTGGCAACCTCTATTCAAGGAATAGGCACAGATGATTGGGACATAGATTCACTGGTTTACCTAGGAATTATTGGTAATTCTGTTCTGCCAATCTTGCGATTTACGCATCTATGATACACTGGCCGGTGACACACTTTTTACCTGGTTCTGCAATTCAGGTTCCTGTGTGCATCCTGCGTGCTCATTGGACAGTGAATCAGCATCATCATTTCCGTCCAGTAACAGGAAGCAGCAAGAATTTTGGGAGTAGCAGAGTGATTGCCCTGCCTGGTAGAGGGATGTGTAAATGGCTGCCCAAAATTATAAATCTTTGGCAGGTAAAAGAGTGAATGTGTGTATTTGCAATTGCGTACTTAGCTGTCCACATGGAGTTTCACTTTAAAAGAAATGCAATATATAGCTGTATGGTTTAATGTACCATATCCTTAGTGCTAAGAGCGCCTAGCAACCTGTGATGCTCTGGCTGGCGTCTCGCAGCTCTCTGATGTCACTGGTTGCCAGCAACTAAGCAGGATGCTCTGCTTAGCGTCATGCCCAGCTCCTGGCAAGTGGCAACTAGTGACATCAATGAGTTGAGTAGGACTCCGGTCAGAGCCTGACCTAGAGGTAGCAGCATATGCCCTCCAGTAACGTTCGTCATCAACCCCAACCCCCCTTAGGTGGCAAATACTGCAGAAATACCCCTCAAGCCACCACATCCAAGGAATGGTAAACTGCACTATTACATTTTCTTAGATCGGGGTTGACAAATTAATATGGAATTCAGGAGCCAGTCTGTCCAATCTGGGTGCCAGCAGGACTTTTTAGGAGCTAGCTCCATTAACAACAACTAGAGAAAACCTCAAAAGTTAGACACCAGCTGTAATTTTTAAAGAACATTGACTACCTGGCTCCTGAGATTTGTCCAGCCCTGACACATGTTATGGTAGAAATAAGAGCTACAATTTTATACAAATTAGGACAAGCACAGTATAGGTAGCAAAGTGAATAGTATAACACATTTTCCTTTACAAAAGCCACACAGAAAAGTCCTACAACTAAAACTAAAGTATAACAATACTAAAAATGTAATTTAACATTGTAAAAAAATAAATAACCTAAGGCATCTTACTTCTGCGAATGTTGCTGATACAGAGCCTGAAGTCGCTGTAAAGATGTAAGTACCTTTTGTTTCCTTGTTCCAGCCAACTATCTCAATGTATAAACTGCAGAGGATCCTGGGTTATATAGAAGTATGAGAACATCTAATGATGTCACTGGTAATGCCCCATTCCTGGAGGAAGCTCAAAGGTTTCATATTTGTTTTATTTTTCTAAAGCAGCTTAAATGTTTCCTCTTCCCCTTTCATTTTGTGTGAAGCGGCAGAACATGATATATAGAGTATCCTAGTGTACTGTACCTTCCTATACCTGTCCAGTACGACATTAATGAGCTAAAAGGGAATTTTTGGTAAAACGGTTTCAGCTGTTGTGGGTGGCATTATGTAGTTTCAATTGTAGTTTCTTAAAAAATACAATTAAAATAAAGAAATTTCCCTATCAGGGACACAGACTGCATTCAACATTTTAGCTGGAGTTTATTTTTAAAGTGCACTTAGACTGAAAAAATAGCTCAATAAATGCTAGTCCAAGGCTATTGGGGTTTTTTGGGGGCCTTTTGCACTGTCAAATTTTATTCCAGGTAAAAAAAAAATACATAACCCAGTAAGAGTAAAAAAACAAAAACAGATTTTACTGCAATACTCTCCATGAATCCATAGCTGTCCCCCACATTACCTCCTTTCAGGCATTAGGTGACCTCAGTGCTCTGGGTCGAATGACAACCAGCACCATTCAGCTCACTTCCTCTTGGCATGATCCCTGGGGGAGAGGTCATCATGGAGCCTGGACACACAGTATTACTGCATTGACCGTAATGGGAATTCTTTACCTCTGCACTGAACAACAGTGTACAGAAATACATTTTAATGTTATTGATTAAAGCTTATAAGAAAAAATGGCTTGTCTTTTGATCTGCACCTAATGCCAATTTCAGCAAGCCTGCAATTAAAAATGATAAGAAAGTGGTTCTTTTTTAACCCCTTACTAACCATTAGTTGCTCTAAATGGTTTATACTGTATAAAGTCTGCCTTCTCCTCTTGCCTTATCTATATTGTTTTATTGTTTTTCAGATCTATTTTTTTTTTGAGTGGGGGATTGGGGTTGTCATTATTTGTTCTTGTACAGCCGAATTAAAAAAATAAAAGAAAACTCTATTTTATTTGCAAATAATAGCACAGTGCTTTTTTTTTAGTGAAACATAATTTTAGCACCTTTATACAAGAGACAAATGACAAAATAATATTTTCTGATTTTTTTTTCTATTTGCATATACCTTTTGTTTGTTTTTGCTATTTCGAATATTTTTGTTGTGTTGCACTACAAATTACACACAATTTTAGTGGATTTGTGAAAGGGGCAAGTAAGAAAAAAATGCGCATCCATAGATATAATATGTCACTTCATCCACCCACTGGCAAGATCATATCTATATGCGGAAGGGAGACACCAGTTGGCTGACCCATCCCAATTCCTACTGCCCCCTCCCCCAAGACCAGCATGTGCCTTACTATAAGGCCCCATTTACACCTCGACAGAAACGCACGTTGCCTTCTTGCTAATTTTTTCCGATGTTTGCTGTGTTTCACCCATTGATTTCAATAGGTGCCACACCTGCGACAAACATGAAAAAATAGCTCCATAGCATATTCTGCGTTTTTCCCCCCCATGCGGTTCAGTCCATTTTAATGTGCGTGAACTCCTGGGGAAAAAGATGCGCATTTTCCCGGCCATGTTTGGGGTGCCATTAGCAAGTAATTGCACCACAAGCATGATGCATGTTTTGATGCCTCCTGTGACACACGTCAAGCGTGAACGAGTACTAACTGCAGTGGCTACAAAGTGTCAGATTAAACTGACCCCCCCGACTATTGTCTCGGGGGACACGCTTCCAATGAATAGAATATTTTACAATGGTTGTTTAGGCATTTATTACTTTGGACTTGAAATTTCTTAAAATACAAAATATATTATATAGATTTTATACTGTATTACTGAGTAGTATTGTGTTTTCTGCTCTTAATTTGGATGTATGTCTTATTATATTCCAAATAAAACCCATTTCCATTAGACAGCATGTTATATTTCAATCAACTGCCATACATTTAAAAAGATATAAATCAATGGAATGGTTAAATTGTCAAATGGTATTTGAAGGGGATGTACATCATCATTTTAGTGAATGCATATTATGAATTATTTTCGCAGTGTTTGAAGTCATTTTTCATATGACATATTTATAAATATGCTCTTTTATTGCGTTGCTCTATTAAATAAAGATGTTTGAAGAGTGGATGGTTCCTTCGTTTCTCAGTGCAAACACCTGGACTCCCTTTTAACAACTGCTAAGAAATCGGCCACAGAAGGAGTGCATTATTTTCTATGTGTTGGCTGGCTCACAGACTTGCACTGTGACTGTGAGAAAGAGCAGGAAAGCACAACCACTGTGTAGTATTGCAAAGCAGGAAGAAAAAATGGCTGCCCCCATGGTCATATATAATTGCAAATTATTCTCAGCAACAAGGTTTTTAAAAAATAAGCAAACATTGATTGAAAGCTAATTTCTGTTAATCTGCTCTATTTTACTGTATCTTAAAGGCTCCTATTTAATTTTAGATTGAGTGGGGTAGAGTAACAATTGTTTCAGGCTTTTATCTCTATCTGTGACCCTTCTTTCCCTTTCTGTCCTTGCGACACCCATACAAGAAATTGGTGGTACAGTTGTTATGAGATAGATAGATAGATATACTGTATACATATATTTATACATATATTTATCTACATGTATAATGTAGATAGATCGATAGATAGATATAGATTTGTTTTAAGAGTTAAAGGAAAGTTTTAAAATTCACATTGTAGGATTTTTATCTGAAATGATCATGTTTGAAATGACTGTAATTATTAAGCAAACAATGGTGACATGGTAATCGCTTTATGGTTATGAAAGGAAGGCCACACAAATGCCACATGCTACAGAGATTCCTACAGTATTTTCTGCAGAATTCCTGCAGAACATGATATAGACTGAGGTGAAACTGCAAACATTCTGACCTTTGTGCTTATTCTTTATACAGGACTTTTCTAGCACTTTCTCACTTCCTTTTTACTATATGGATTCCAAACTGATAAAAATGATCTGTTTAATTTCAAAAGACCAATGTAAACAAGATTCTAGAAAATTATTTTTTCAGTGACATTTAGTTTCGTACCTTTGTTACAAAAAAAATACAGGGTTATTTTTTTTTTACAAAGGAATTTTTTTTTATAGATTCTGCACACTTCTCAAACACATTCAAAATTCATACCGGTCATTTTTTTTTGTTAATAGAGTGGTGAAGGATTAGAACTTCTGATGGATTTGTACTGATTACATTACTGGTACAGCAAAAGTCCAGTCTAGAGGTACAAAGCCTTATATAAGAAAAGATGGATTAGTGATTCCTATTCAGATATTCTATATTTAGTTGTTGTAAGTTTATCAGGGCTATACAAAAAGTATGTAACATATAAAAAAGGCAGCCAAAAATTGCTTGTTTAAAATAGGTTAAAAAAAATACATATAGATCTCCTCTCTCACTATAAGAAGCTAATACATATATAAGGTAAGTTAAGATAGGATATATTTTGTTATAAATACATTGTTATGCATAATAAAATATAAAATAGATATACAGTGTTGTAATTCATTAAATTTGAATAACTATAACTCAGCATAATATTATAAGGATATTATTGATAATAAATCAATGTATTACACTCTACACACTATACACTTTCCCTAATTCATTAAATATGCTGACAAGCTTGTTGGTAGATGCTAAAGCCTCTACAGTCTGTGGTACAGTATATCATTTTTTTTTAACTTTGTCTTTAGTACATTTGAAAAATTATCAAAGTACCCATAAACATGGAATGACAATGTTATGCCTACGGTGCTGCCAGACACCAATAGACAACAGATTTGGGAAAATTGTGATAGTGAGTGTTCCTGTTAGCAAAATCAAATTTCATCATCTCTTGATAAGCTGGTGATGGTGGCATCTGACAGGAGGTCCACCTCGAGGCTCTGTAGTATGAACATGCATGATATGAAGCCACTGGAAGACAAAGTAGAAAGTAGGATCATGTCTGCATGGGTAACTGCCCTCTACTGTCTATGGCCAGCTTTAGGGTTACATACCACCCAAATGTCTATGATGGGAAAAGATGGGAACTTTTTTAACAGTGTAGCAAAACATTCTCCCCTCCCGTGCCCCATGTTCGCAGACTGTGAAGAATTAATATGCAAAACCAATCAGCTAAACCTTCCACTGCTTCTTTGCTCCACATTTTCCTGGCATTTTTATACTGACAGTGGAAGACATGAAAACTGGGGAAGGGGGTGGTGGAAAACACAACCAACTAGCGTTTTCATGGTAGGGACAGTTTCCTGTGGCTAGAGAAAATTTACCATGCAAAGTATGCTATGGTGTGGCATTAATTGGTGAAAAGTAGATTCCTAAAAGGACATGATTAATTGTGACACAACTTTTCACATCTCTCAGCATCAACGACTCTCGGCATCCGATTACATGACACATGTGAATAGGACGTTGTGTGGAAGACTCCCCTTTGCCAGACACTGAGATTACAGGTCTGAATGGGGACCAGCTACCTGAAAACATAGAAGCATAAAGGAGTGATGGCAGAAAAAAAAAACAAGTGGTCCATCAAGTCTGCTCCGACTTTTAGTTTTTGATTGTTTTTCTTTTCTTACCCTTTTTTTCTTAGTATAGATTTATGTTTTATGTTTAAATTCACTAACTGTTGATTACCTCTCCTGGAATTCTTTTTCAAGCATGGACTACTCTTTAAATAAAATTATACTCTATAAGGTTAGCTTTGAACTTTCCTCTTGCTAGTTTGAGGTCGTGCCCCATGTGCTTGGTCTTAGATTCATGTAGATCTTATTGACCTTATTCATACCCTTAATGTATTTAAAGGTTTCAGTCATGTTCCTCTTTTCTCTTCTTTTCTCAAGACGGCACATTTTAAGTTCCTGCAGTCTCTCCTGATATGTTTTATGCCACAAACATTTCACCATTCTTGCTGCTCATCTCTGGACGCATTCTATTGTATCATTATCTCTTTGTAGGTGAAGTCTCAAGAACTGGACACAGTAACCTAATTAGGGCTAACTAAAGGTCTATATAATGGAAATCGGGACTTCCTACTTTCTGCCGGGGATCCCTCTAATGACACACCCCAGAATTATATTTGCTTCCCCCACTGCCAGAACACACTGTTTGCCCATTGTGCAGGGATCTAAAATAAACACCCCCAAAACTCTTACTTTGTAGTTCTCTGTATATCCTTCAATTTTGTACTATCACCATGTGTCACTGACTGCAGGTAATCTGAGCGATATTTGAGAGGCCATCAGCCCAACTTATCTTATTAGTACTGGTATAGGGGGTAAATGTCCCTAGCCCAGTCTTCACCTGTATACTATCATTTCAAACAAATGCATGTAGAGCATTCTAACAAGTTTGGCAGTATATATAATATATATAGATTCATTTCTTGAAATCTGTGCATGAGACCAACAAATACAAATGGGATGAAATTAAGGACAGAGGGATTTGGCAGTGAAAGAGGGGCAGTCCCTGGCACTGAGGGTAAATGCCCCCCAGCCCAGTCCTCTCCTGTATACTGGCATTTCAAACAAATGCATGTAGAGCATTTTTTACAAGTTTGACAGTATATATACAGTATATACAATAAAAATAGATTCATTTATTGAAGTCTGTGCATGAGACCAACAAATACAAAGGGGATGAAATTAAGGACAGAAGGATTTGGCAGTGAAAGAGGGGCAGTCCCTCCAAAAGAGCGACAGTTTTGTTATATCATAGATGACCTTGTTTTGCATTGAGTTTCATTTTTAAGTAGAAACTTAAGCATATTTAAAGATATAAAAATATGTTTTTAAATACAGCTAGTATAAGCACAGGCTGTATTTAAAACAGTCTTTATATTATCTTTCTGTCATCCCCTTCATATTGGGAGAGGGAGTATAGCTAGTCAGTCTCTATTTCAGTATACAGTGCTGTCAGTATAGAGTTAATACTTCTTAGGGGTTCGTACCCTGCGTCTGGGTTTTGTGTTTATAAATACTAAGATATATGAAAGCTGGTATGCAGAAGGTGGACTGGATACCCTGGATATTAGGCTTTGATATGTTGACACTGATGTAAGTAGATGTTTCGTTCCGTAACTGAGGCACAGAGCACCGTCAGCACAGAGCACCATCAGCACAGAGCGCCATCAGAACTTTAGAGCCTAATACCCAGGGTATCCGGCCCACCTCCTGCATTCCAGCTTCCATCGCAATCTTAGTAGATATGAAAACAAAGCCTTGAAGAAGTAGGAGAACTCCCAAAATAAATGTGTTATATATTTTACTAATGATTATATCAATTAAAAGTTATCACTGAAAGCTTTCGGCCTGCTCTTTACAGTGCACCTCACCCACCAATACAAGCACTTTAATTATTGAAGAACCCTGCCCTATAGAGACCTTCCATGAATTGAGCAGCCTTCAGGGAATTATTCTTATGATATTGTCTACCCATAATAACATTGTAACTCAACCCATACCTAAACCAGAAAAGTCCAGGGGTTCCTCAATCCTCCAAAAAAACATCACAGTATACAGTGCTGTAAGTTTAACACTGTGAATAGGAGGAAGAGCACTTATATAAATTCATCTTGCTATTCTTCATTGTCTACTGACTATCATGTGTTCCACCGAAGGAATTGCATTTCCATGAGGAGCCCAGCCAGAAAACTTCTGCAGTAATGGCTTTGCATTACTGCTCAGCAAAGATTTTAAACAGGTGACTTGGAGGGGGTCATATAAAGGATTTTTCATAATGTTGATATTGATTGTGTCTGTACACAGTAGGTGCCAGACATAATTACATGCTTGCAAAATCACATTTGACCAATTACCTCCTGGACAGTTTATCCATTTGTGATTTCATACTCGGAGTTTCCTAGACAAAAAATAAGTAATCCATTGTATCCACTGTATTTTTTAGACATGCAATCACTTCTGTTAACACTGCTTAGTAACTGCTAGTTTACAGCAAACAACAATGATATCTTTCAACAGGTGTGTCTCAGTAACTTTCAATAATATTGTTTTTTTTTTGCATAACACTATTTTAAGCATGTTAAAATATCCCCAAATGTTTTAAATTTGTACAAAGCCCTTAATTGCAGCCAAATATACTTCCAAAATTAAAGTGACACAAACTCAGAAGTTAAATCTTAAAAATACATTCAAGTATCCTAACAATAACAAAAATGCAGCTTTTTGTAAATCTTCAAATCATCTCTGAATTGGTGCTGACACTGTCCTTCCTGCTGGAGAGTTACTACTTTTGGTCTCTGTGTGTGTTGCAAAGTAGCCACCACTCCAAGATCACTCCCATGATGCACTTCAATCAATGTTTAGTTTACTAATTTGTATTGAGATTGTCGCCCATGCTGGGAGCGAGTTTGGAGCGGCGCCTTCTTTACAACACACACACACACACACACACACACACACACAGGGACCAGGGGGAACAAATGTAGCCATCCTCCAGAAGGAAGGACAGTGTCAGGACCAATTCTGAGATGATTTGAGGGTCTACAGCTTAGTGATGCACAAATAAGTTACATTTTTGTTAATAGTTAAAGTGCTTGACTGCATTTTTAAGGTTTAACTCCTGACTTTAGTGTCACTTTAAGGCATGTAATTTTTCTATGCAGTAGTAGAATCAAAGATGAGAATGTGGCCCTCACTTGATCTTATTACTGAATAGACATGTGCAAAAAACGTTGTTTTCAGACAAGACAAATGAAACGAAAAACGTTTTCATTCGTTTCATCAAAGGAAACAAATTTTTTTACCAAGATCTACTCCAAACTGGCGGCGCGCATGCGCACAACGTGCCGGTGGCCACCGCTCGTTCAGCATGTGACATCACTGTCATGTGACGTCATATGCGCCCCCTCAAGATGGTGGTGGGCATGCGCAGAACACGCTGTCGGCCAATATGGTATATTCGGGCATATATTAAATTATTGCGGATTCGGACGAACCACCAAATCAACTGGATTTTCGTTAATTTGCAGGCTCGGCCGAATCCGAATGCACATGTCTATTACTGATCACTTTAATATGCCTAACAAGCATCCAGGTGGCACTAGTACAGATGAAGGCCTTACATAAGGTTACAGAACATTTTTTTAGGACATTTGTCATAGTATTCATAGAAATTTCACTAATATTAATTTAAGATACAGTAAAGAAAAAGTGTAATTTATAATGTTATTGTAAAGGGGGACTAAAGGAACCAAAAAAGCACTCGGCTGAACCCTTGCGTAGCACAGTAGGGCCTTCTTAAGATAGAATTCTATCACATATCACACAAATAAGTGGATTGCTCCTCATTTCAGAATATTGGGCAGAATGGAAAACATTCCTTTTTCTTTTCACCGCATAGCCAACTGTACATCCAGAAAAGCTGGTGTTTAGTACAGATACAACCTAATATTATAGAGCCATTTAGTGTAGCCACCAATGCAGCACAAGAATTAGAGTACCCACAGAAAATAGAGAATGTCTGCCTAATCAGATCGGTTACAGTCAGGCTAGAGTAAAGAGTAAAGCTGGTCATACTGCTCATATTTTGTCCGAGTCCTACTGCCAAAATTCGAGGAGATTGTGGCCCCGCCACTGTCAGAATACTACAGCTCGGCAGGTAGGAATCAAGCATTTTTTCCTGTTCAGTCCAAACTAGTGTATGGCAAGCTTAACACTGCTGGAGAATCCAAGACATTTAAGAATCCAGAGCCCACCAAGCTCCATACTCTTTGGGTGGACTTGATATAATATCACTTTGGGTAGATTGTAAAGTGGTGCATATGTATTGTAAAGCACTGCGCAACCTGTTGGCACTATATAATTTCTGTATAATAATAATAATAATTAGATATAATATCACTTTGGGTGGACTAGACTTTTAAGCAGAAGATTTCAAAAGCCATGTAAATTTACACCTACTGCAAAAATCACTGCCATGGGATTACATGGTGGCAAGTGATGTGTAACCTCCTGCCCGAGGGTAGGATCAGAGCTGAGACTTGCTGTTACTGCCCTTCTACTGACTTCAGTTGCCTAACTGTCTAGGCATTTTGTAATGTGATCAATTGCAGAACAATGGTTCTGCTTTGGACAGTAGTAACAGAAGCAGTCACATGTAAGGTTAAAGAAAAGTACCAAAAAGCATAACATTAAGCAGGAAGTATGAACTGCAGCTTTGACCTTTTCTGACCTGTTCAACATTATTGTAACAACACATATGTACAGTACGTATCATTTACTGTCTGCTATACAAATTCCCATGTTTTATGTGATTAAATATGGCATGCAGGGCAAGGTAACAGGTTTATCAAATATAAATAAATAGATAAAAAAATAAATACATAAATAAACAAACAAACAATTAAAGACCTTGCATAAGCTGAATATTAATACTTAGCTATCCTGCCACCCATGCCTCAGATCTTGCCTTCAAGTCCTATTTTCAAAGCCCTGATGAAGGGGGACTTTAATAGCCCCTGAAACTGGTTGACTATAAAATCTGGTGTCATTCCAAATAAGGATTAATACACTTTGGATTTCTCTACAACTATTGTGGTGGGGGTTTACCGTGTGTTTTATACATTTGGACTTCTCCTGGGGTGCTTCCGAGGCCCCCCTAGTGTATGTGAGCTGCCATAGCCAGAGTATTTAGTTCCCTAAATCACAATTTGTCCCATGACAATGAACTAATATAGGCTAAGATCCTTACATCTATACCCTTTTGAATATGTCACAAATATGTGACAATGTAGTAATGTAGCAGCTATGGATCCCCAGGGTCCAGTGTGGATAAAGATATCTGGCACTTATTTATTTTGTTGTCGTTAATTTAAAGTGCAACTGAAGCCAAAAAGCTTGAAGGAAAGGTAAGAGTATCTGTCAGGTTTTTATTGCTGTCTGTGGGGAAATGTTACTTCCCTTTCTATCCTGGTATGGGTGCGTCACAAGTACATGTAGTATCCATGTAATAGAAAGACTGGAAAAAAAGGAGACTTTTATTGGATAGTGTGGGGAGAGGTGAGAACAACTGTCGATTTTTCATTTCCTCTGTGTCCAGTCTCTGTGACACCTACACTCTCATATTTCTTGTTCTGGTAAATCCTCTATAAGGACACAGGCAGCAATAAATCTTTACAGAAATTCTGACTCTTGGAGCCCATGTCATTATGCGCTGTGTAATGCATATGCATTATTGCAACGTGTTTTTCTGTACATTGTAAAGATTTGAATGGGCCCTTACCCATTATGATGAAAGCTAACAAAAAAAATGTTTCCCTTGGAGTCAGGCCTTTACTGTCCTGTCCACAGCTCCCACTTATACCAGAAAAGGAGCCCCAGACAAGGTAGAAGCTTTGCTCTTTCCCCATTCTTTCAACTAATATCGATAAGGATTGCAATAAGCAACCCATGTGCCTTGTCTAAACTGGTATGGTGCAATCAGACACCAACTGCCTACAAATAGATCTTCCCTTGTCAAGTGACAGGCAGGTACACAACCTGACCATCTCCCTGGTTTACTGCAGCAGAATGAAGATTATGACTGGGCTCCCTGGACATCCACTGGGCCCTAGGCTCATGCCTAGGTTGACTTATGAATGACCCAGCTCTGAGTGTCTATAGTTGACCATATCCTGGTAAATGTTCATGCAAACGTTCATACAAAAAATATCATCAGAACATTAGATAAAGCCTTCAGAGACTTAACCAACTGTAGTTTGGTTTTAATATTTAATTTTGGTAATGAATGGAGTTTTTCAAAGGAAAACCACATACACTGTTAGAAGTTTGCGTCTATGAATCCATCCTGCTCCTTCGATTGTCTTTGATACTGTGGTCAAAAACGATTGTAGATTTGACCCCATTAGCAAATTGAACAAACGTTCCAAAAGGGAAAAGTTTCCAAAGAAATTCTACTGGTGTATGGCCAGCTTTGAGTCAGGCGTCATCTCTGTACTTGTCACTGACCACTAGTGATGCGATAAGAGGAAAGAGCACTTGTGGTGGATTTTGCGGAACTCCTTCCTCCGTTGTATATGACGGGCCAAGAAGGGAGCTGAAAATGCAGGTCACTGTGCCTCGGAAAGACCCTTTAGCAGGAAAGGCCCTGAGCCACAATGACACGGCTCCTTCACTTCTCCATCTAAATTCCTATATGCCCAAAAATAGAAATAGCATGAACAACTTCCTCTAAAACTAGGAGCCAAATGCTGCTGAATCATTTGTTAGCAGGTAAGAAATAGGAAGTCATTAAGAAGTATTGACAAAAAGGTGTTGTGTAGTAGGATATAACAGACAGTTTCTAGTGGCAATCGGACTCTCAAGTGATCAGTAATCATATCCATTTTATAGTAGACAAAGTGGATTTCAGTCAAAGCTATGATGAAATGCCATGTTCATCTGCTTTCCGATTGGAACTCCTTTACGTGACATTGTTACATGTAGTATACGTGGTATAGGAGCTTTTAGTCTGCTTATAGTCAGCTTCCTTCTAAAAATACTAGTTGCCTGGCTGACGCGCTTCAATATTTTGAGAGTCAGTGACCCCATACAATAATGCTGCTACTTAAAGCTGAAATTCAGGCTAAACAAATATTAGACTAGGGCAGATAAATATATCTCTCTATACTTCCTGGAACTCTAGCACATGTGACTAGGACATGTGACCATGCACATCATCTCAGGGGAGGAAAATGTCCTCCCCTGAGATCCCGTGAGATTACAGATGAGATTTCTAGCAATTCACTGCTGATGTAACCTTCCCAGGATGCAATACTTGGGCAGAGATGACATCACTAATGCCCAAGAGGACCAGGAAATGGAAAAACAATAATTGTAGGTAAAACAAAAAAATGCTGGTTTAACTAAAGAATGTAAGAATATTTCAGCATGTAGTGCTGCAAAAGTGAAATTTTTCTTTTTAACTTTTGACAGTCTACAAAAACAATTCATACCAGACCCTTTAGGTCTTGTTAGGAATTTTAGGGGGGACCGCAGAGCAAAAAAAAAGAATCACTGGGCCACACCCTAAAATCTTTTACCAGACCCTTAATTTGAACAGTAGCCGAGCAGAGCAGGAGGGGGGGGGGGCGGGGAGGGTGCACCCCCGCACCATACCAGTGTTGCACTCAACATGGGGAGGGTGCTTTGCCAGGGGGAATCCCATAGCAAAGCAACTTATCCCCATATTGATGAGGACAAGGGCCTCTTCCCCACAACTCGGTGTTTGGGGGTCTGCGGGCAAGGGGGCTTAAATCACACTGGACTTCAAGCATCTTGCAGGAAGAATGAAGAGGCACACACTGCAAGATGCTTGAAGTCCAGTGTGAAGTTTCCACAGTCTGTGTTGATTTGGGGAGCCATGTCATCTGCTGGTGTTGGTCCACTGTGCTTCATTAAGTCCAGGGTCAACGCAGCCGTCTACCAGGAGATTTTGGAGCACTTCATGCTTCCTTCCGCAGACGAGCTCTATGGGGATGCTGACTTCATTTTCCAGCAGGACTTGGCACCTGCCCACACTGCCAAAAGCACCAAAACCTGGTTCAATGACCGTGGGATTACTGTGCTTGATTGGCCAGCAAACTCGCCTGACCTGAACCCCATAGAGAATCTATGGGGCATTGCCAAGAGAAAGATGAGAGACATGAGACCGAACAATGCAGAAGAACTGAAGGCCGCTATTGAAGCATCCTGGTCTTCCATAACACCTCAGCAGTGCCACAGGCTGATAGCTTCCATGCCACGCCGCATTGAGGCAGTAATTGCTGCAAAAGGGGCCCAAACCAAGTACTGAGTACATATGCATGCTTATACTTTTCAGAGGTCCGATATTGTTCTATGTAAAATCCTTGTTTTATTGATTGCATGTAATATTCTAATTTTCTGAGATTGTGGATTTGGGGTTTTCATGAGCTGTAAGCCATAATCATCACAATTATGATAAAACACGGCTTGAACTATCTTGCTTTGCATGTAATGAGTCTATCTCGTATATTAGTTTCACCTTTTAAGTTGCATTAGTGAAATAAATGAACTTTTGCACGATATTCTAATTAATCGAGTTTCACCTGTATATAGAATAAGCATTCTTTCTCTCTTTGTTTTTCTTTGTTCCACATATCTAAGAGGAAGATGCCTTCTATCAATTTTATGATAATTTCTTATAGGGATGCACCAAGTAGGTGTACCGATATTTATCTTTCAATACTCACCCATACGAGTACCGATACTGGTACTTCTGCTAGCATAAAGCCAGCTTCCCAGCAGTCAGGAAGCCGGGCGGTGTGTCATTACCTGCCGCCCGGCTTCTTGATTGCCCGGGAAGCTCATTGGCCGGCAAGCTCATTGTTTGGCAAGCTCATTGGTTCAGCCAATGTGCTCATTCACTAAATACTGAGATTTCATTCTTTTAACTTGTAAAGCACTTGGAGTAGTCGTTTCCAGGCTTTAGCTTAAACCTGTTTTGCTGCGGTGAATATGAAAGTTATACGTTTGAATTGAGTCACTATACAACCCACGGACTTTAGGTTTAGCAGAGCTTCCCAGGGGTTTCACCGTATACTCTTGCCTAGTACCATATACACAAGCTGGTAAGTCCCAATCCGGAAAAGTTTATTTTATTTTCCCAACAGATATGCAGGAGTGTACCAATATCAGGACATCCCCAGCAACAATTGGGCAAGGCCCTGGTGCTATTATTTATCCTCTGGGGGACAATATACCACCTAAATAATAGTTTGTAGTACGCTTCTGATGATGTTGAAATTTAGGTCTACTCAGCAGGTTCTTATTGGGCCATTGGCTAACGTATGGGAGAGGGACCTTTCAATTCTCTAATATCATTGATATGACCACCAATATTGTAAACAAACGTAGACACTTGGGAATTCACTTTCCTCCTGCTGGATTGCAATGCCAGGCCAGGAATGCAATTTGCCAAAACTCTACAAGGGACATTTGCAGGCCAACTGAAACACTACTGAAAAGGGCACAGCAACATGCTAGATCTATTTTAATACTGTTAATTAAAAAAACGAATTGAGGCGGGCATATAGCAAATCAGGAGAAAGGAAGAGACATATACAGCCTTTGGTAATATGTCAGATGACAAAATCATGTGTAACATCTTGTGGGTGTTAGAACTCAGTTGCATACATCTTGGAGGATGTCTGTTGTAGTCCCTGCGGCACAAATGGATATCACAGTTTGCCTCATTGTTTTGCCCTTGTGCAAATATTTGAGTTTCCTTTTATGGGTATTTTTTTTCAGGGGTTGCTAGGTAGCCTTTATGTCTTTCAACCATGATCCCTAGCAGGACAAGTAAGGACTTGGTGAGAGGAACCAGGACAGTGGGAAGAGAGATGGAGGAGAGACAAGATCATGTAGATAACTGACCTAAGGGGAAAGCACTGGAGAGTCAGACCCGCTAGGATGGGACAGAACATAGATGGCAGTGGTGCGACTTGGGTGGCCTATATCTTATGAGAACAGTGATTTGTGAATACCCTCCAACTTTCATCTCTTGCATTGCCAGCACTGTGAAGAATAATGTTTCTGGAAATGACTTATGCTGTTTCCATATCTTTGGATTCAACTACCATATCTTTGCACTTGTGAAATGTAAATTTGGACTTGGGGAGTGAGAATATGGCACTAGTTCGGGTAGGGAGAGTGGTGACCTGGTGAAGGGGGGCCCAACTGCTTGACAGTAAAGCTTCACTAAGTGTACATGCCTGGCAGCCCGGGCTCCCATGAATCTTTGGCCTAAAGATTTTTGTCAGGACCCCCTGCAGACCAGGTCTGGATCCAGGTGTGTAGAGAGGCCTCTCACAGTGAACAAGTATGTGGTTCCCAACATGGCCCCCAGGCTGACCCTAGTGTGGAACCTTAAGGAAAAAGCAACAGTAGGGATGGTTGCTGGGGTCTTGGACCCGACATCCGACATAAAACCTGTACTGTGTATCCCAGATCGGGAACTGGCTTATCAACCTGCCGCTAGGGGGTGCCACTACATGCCCTTGTCATGTAAAAATAAAAGGCTGGTAAAGACAGACAGCTGTCTATCAGGATAAGTGTCAATATTTCACTGACATTGGGATAGTGATACCCATTCTGCCAAAAATAATTGGTAAAAGAATTATGTTGAATACACCAATGAAGCTTAAATAAGTTTATACAATGATGAAAACAATGGTCCTTAAAAACTGCAGGCCAGAAAGACTCTCTCTCACTGTTTGAAGGGCCAGGGATCGGAAATGCTGCCAATGTGATGGCAAAGGGCATCAGCAAAACATTATGAACTCCTGGAATGTGTTATACCTTAAACTGAACATTAAGACATTTTAGTGTAAAAAAAAAGCAGCATCAATGTAACCGGAGGGGAAAAAGAGGAAAGACAATTAATGTTCTCAGTTTAAAATTATCAGTTTAAAAAATCACATCTGTTCCTCAAGCTTTTATCCCTGAGTTAAATCACAGTGACAATAGGAAACAACTTCAACAACAACAGGGTAAGGTTATGCAACAGATTATTTTGAGCCAATGAGGCTGGCCACCTATTCATGTGCCCTTTACCTTGAAAGAAGGCCCAAAGCTGTAGGACTCTGCAGCATCCGTATAAAATTCCAGAGCTAGGTTGGGCAATTCCTCACATTGCTAACAGTTTTGTTCATTGTAATCGGACAAGAAAGATAGCCAGACTGATAAATCATCCTGCATAGGTTTAGTGATTCTTATAACGTGGTGTGATGACTTAACACTCTAGTGGATCAGGATAGTCATCTACAAAATACTCTGCCCATGGGATTACCCTGCACACAAAAATAGAAACCTAGCTGCTCATGAGGAGGCACATGTAAGCAGAAACAGTGACCATTAAAGGAACCATGCAGGTTAGAACAGTCTGAGTATATCAGGGGAATGTTGGCCTTGGCCAGGCATGAGCCAATCCCTGCAGCTCTAACAAGGGTTAAGGACCTATTGAAAGATGCATATTGTACTTTTGATTTGTCCTTGTCAATACCATCATTATTGGACATTCCAATAGGATGAGAAAGTAGTGTATCAATCGGAATTTACCTGGTTGTTTTTTTTTTTTTGGTGGGACAATGCCCAGTGGGGATAGTCAGTCATTGTGTTAGGGAAGGTAGAAGAAGTGGCCGGCAATGCGACCTAACTCAACTTCCTTGATGACTTTACCGGCAACAACCAATTCAAACTGCGCAACAGATTTTAAGTTCGATATACTGCAATCATTGGACAAACTAAAAGGGATACAGGAGCCAATGTTAAACCCCTCACGCTAAAAAATAGACTCTCTGCAGTGGGTAGTTGTCTAGGCTTTAGTACTGAATTGAGGGCCAGCCTATCAGCCAGTCAGTAATTCTTTATCCAAAAGGCTGTCATTAGTATTTCTGGAAGCATACCTTCTTCACAGATCAGAGTTCTCTTTCATCTTCATATTCAGAATGTTTTTCTTTTGTACATCATAACTGTCTTCTCTGTTCTACTTACATAAAACACACATTCTCTTTCGATTACATTACAATCCATGATGTGCTTCTCACTTTCAGCCACATTTCTTTCCTCTTCACTCTCTTCATCTAGTCTGGTTTCTCTTCTCCTTGCTTGAGTCTATTTTTTGACTTCAAGTCTGTAGTCAGTTTGTATATCAGAAGAAATCAGTGTGATAATTGGTGGGAATATTTGTAAAGTAAACCTGTGGCCAGACTGATGAAATTCAAGCACTTACATATCCTTAACAAGCAGTAAATGATCTTTGAAACAAGCTCTCAGTGATGAATGTTGCTGAAGGTATTGTTCAGCAATTAATTACAAACTTTACAGCAGAAGCACTTAGGTTGTTCATTTTATTCTCCCAGCAGCTCAGATCACCCTGTGCCCCTCTCCCAACAGTGACTCAGCAGCTCAGCTACCTCTGCTAACAACCCATAGCAATGATTCATCACCTCAGTGTCCCCTCCCCCCTTCCCAGAGCTACTGCTGTGTATTATAATATTACAGATTAGAGTCACTGCTCAGAGGGGGAACAGGGTGAGTTGAGCTTGTGACAGGGTCTCTTTAAAATCATTGGGAGTCAGTTGGCAGTGGATCTGTGTCATTGCATCACCATGACTGATACATAAAGCACAAGAACGAAAACACCCACCAGTTCATGGAAACAGATCATTTATTTTTTCGAGGTTCCTGATTGTAAACTGCTGAACTTTGTCAAGCTAAAAGAGGAGTGAACACACACATAGGATCAGTTCAACTTAAAGTTATATTGACAACTGGACAAAAAGAAAATCTTAGACACAAAGTTTTTCATGGATACATTATCAACCCAGGTTTACTGTATGAAAGCCCCAAAGTTAAAAAAAAATATTTGAAGTCAGTCAATATTTAATATGAACCTCCAGCCTTTCCACAAATTTGGCACGTATCAAGTACTTAAATTGCTTTTCTGTGAGCTTTGCCTCCAGCTTTCATTAGGAATTGTCTGCATTCTCCTTACCTCAATATTGTCACGTTGACCTTCCCATCTGGTCTGCCTGATTCACCTTTCTACAGCATTAGACAATGACCTTAAAATAGAAGCAAATACCCTACATGGCCAAAAAGTTATGAACACCTGACCTTTGCACCAATATGAGCTTGTTGGATATCCCATTCCAAGACCATGGGCATCCATACAGAGTTGCTCTAATTCCTGGCTTTAACAGCCTCAACTATTGTGTGAAGGCTTTCTACAATATCTGGTGTGTCTGTAGAAAGTTGTGCCCATTCAGCAAAAAGACATACAGTATGTGAGGTCAGGTACTGACGTTGGATGAGAAGACCTGGCTCACAATCAGAATTTTAATTCATCCCAAGGTGATCACCTGGATGGAGGTCAGGGGTCTGTGCAGGCCATTTGAGTTCATCCACACCAAACTGCTCAAGCCACAAATGTATGGATCTAGCTATATGCACAGAGACACACTCATACTGACACATAAAATGGCCTTCCCCAACTGTTTCCACAAGGTTGTAACTGCATGATTGTCTAAAATACCTTTTAATGCTGTAGCAATAATAGTACCCTTCACTGGAGACACCTGAACTTTGAGGGGTGTCCACATACTTGGCCATATAGTGTAATTCATTTATGACAGGGGTTGTGACTATCAGCACTGTCACTGCTGATGGACCAGTTTATAGCCGTAGTTGCCCATGCCTAGCCCCACCCCTGAATATTTTAATTGACAGTGACTGCTTGTAACTCCCACTGACATGCCCCCGCAAATATTGTGCAACTCAAGGGGTCAGGAGTTGCAGCTTATTCAGCAATCTGCACATAGCAGAGAAATGATGTGCAAGCTCTGCACAGAGCTTTTCACTATGAGCTGCGTCCCCTGGCAGCATGTTCATGCAAGACAGTGGTACTGGGCCACTGCTGACAATCTGTGAGGTTAGTGACTGTTTTTCTTTTACATTGTTTTTTGAAATTACATATAAAAAAGCAGTTTAAGAAATATTTAAATCTTATGTAAGTAGACTATAGATGTAGTTTAAACCAAAGCATTTGAGGGTAAAGTCTTTCAAAGCATGCATAGCAAATTCCATTGCAACAGGCAAAATGGCAAAAAGGAACCCCTGTTGACCTTCTCTGCATTCTTATTACCCTTTAACAATTTGGGCATCATGTTTTCTCACTGCACAATTACTTCTCCTTGATAAAGTGGACTTGAACTGCATTGTTTCTAAAAATATTGTCCTTACATGTGGTTCCTAACTCTGAGCTATCTGACTTGGACTTGCATTGGTGGAGACACACACTGAGGGCCTTCAGTTTCAGATGATGTTGGGCTTCTGGTGTGTAGCTGTACCTTTAAGGAGGATAGAGATGCCTTCTGATAACCTACTCCCAATCTATGCATTACTATATACAGTATGCTCCATAGTTGGGGAACTTTAGAAGAGGTGCCTTGTCACAGCAGTGTGACTTCACATGTATTTGCAAATGTAAGCAACAATAAAATCTGTCTAGAACTTGGGAAGTTTTAGAAGTTTATTTTGGTTTTATTTGTGCTGTCTAGCTGGAGAGTTTTCTGAGAAAGAAATAAAAAATTCCAGAGATTAAAAGCAATTGTCTCATGTTGGTATGCACTGATACAATTTTTTCAAGACGGAGTACGAGTATCGATATTTTTCCTCAAGTACTCACTGATACCAATTACCGATACCTTTTTTTTTAGTCTTGTGAAATTTTTTTCTAAAACAATACAGACTAATGATTTTAGGACAGTGGTGGAGTGTTAGTTCTGCCACTGACTCCAAGCTGTAGAGCAGTGGTGCCCACAATTTTTTGTGTGAAGATCTACTTTTCAAACGACAAGCTACATGAGATCTACCAACGAAAAAAAACCTCCCTCGCTCTCTCTCTCCTGGCTGTCTCTCCTCGCTCTCCTGGCTGTCTCTCCTCGCTCTCTCCTGGCTGTCTCTCCTTGCTCTCTCTCCTGGCTGTGTCTCCTTGTTCTCTCTCATGGCTGTCTCTCCTTGCTCATCCTCCTGGCTGTTTCTCCTCTCTCCTGGCTGTCATTCCTTGCTCTCTCTCTCCTGGCTGTCTCTCTTCGCTCTCCTGGCTGTCTCTCCTTGCTCATCCTCCTGGCTGTCTATCCTCTCTCCTGGCTGTCTTTCCTCGCTCTCTCTCTCCTGGCTGTCTCTTCGCTCTCTTGGCTGTCTCTCCTTGCTCTCTCCCCTGGCTGTCTCTACTCTCTCTCTCCCTTGGCTGTCTCTCATTGCTCTCTCTCCTGTCTGTCTCTCCCTGCTCTCTCTCCTGGCTCACCTTGCTGTATTTTGCAGACAGTGCTGTACCGCAGGCTGTGTATACTAATATTCTTTGATGTAATACATAGCACTTCAACCACCAGTATCCACCAGAAAGGTGTCAGGGAGCTTGGCTCAGCAGCCTCAGGCTAATAGGTAATCATGTGTGCACAGCTAAATAAATATAACAAAATGGAATAAAGGGGCCACCATCCACACCCTTCCTGATCTACCAGCATCAGCTTTGAGAGCTACTGGTAGATCACGATCTACCTAATGGGCACCCCTGCTGTAGAGGGACTACAAATTCCAGCAATGCATTATAGAGCAGTGCAGAATACCACCAGCGATAGAGGACTACAAATCCCAGCAAAACATTATACAGCAATGCAGAATGATATGAAGTTACATACCAGTTTCTCACCAGAGCAGTGCAGCTTCTAGGAAGATACGCTATTAGCATAGCGATGAAGCCGGCTGCGCATTTTGCATCACTCCCGCTACGCTAATAGCGTATCTTCTTAGAAGCTGCACACTGCGCGCGCCGGTTAGGGCTGTGCATTCTTACAAGGGCAGCATACGGTCTCACTGGGGCTGTGCATTCTCACCAGGGCTGTGTGCGACATCTTACCTGAGTTGTGCATTCTCACCAGGGCTGTGTGCAGCATCTCCCCAGGGCTGTTCATTCTCACCAGGGTTGTGTGCAGCCTTCAAACCTGAAACAGCAGGAGCGGTTTGCTTAAAAAGATTGGGTAGAACTACCTGCTAGTAGGTGCAGAAGACTCACTGAAAGCTACAGAAAAGCACTCGTAAGCTGTGATTGCTTCTAAAGGTTGTGCAACAAAATATTGGATCAAATGTCCCATTATTTTTGTCCATGGGATTTTATATTTGTTTTAGAATCTAAGATATTCTGTTAAATCAAAAGCAAAGTCTGATTTTTATTACATATGGAATAAACAATGAAGGATACCAATTGGTCAGTTTCAAGTAGTTTCAGAGAAAATTATGGGTTCTTTTTTTTTTTTACATGAAAGGGTGCCAACAAATTTGTCCACATTGGCAATATATAGGAGTTGCAATGCACTTGCAACTCCTGACCAAGACAGAACACAAATCAATACTCTCTCTCTCTGTATACATAAATACATATTTATGCTCTCCTACAGCTGATGAAATAGAATCTATACACACTGTAATTTTTCTTATACGTTAATGATGACGATATGGAATTAGATTCTAGCCACACTTGTCATGTGACCCATATCTGCGCCATTCATAACCACAATGAAGAGAATACGGAATTGGGAACTAATGTCTCACTTCCTTGCTTTCTTATTTTGAAAAGTATGAAAGATTAACATCCTCTTACAACACGCCCCAAGTATCGACCGAATAGGGGAAAAGAAAAGGAAGCAAATATACCATTATGTCCTTTTCATAGTAGAGAAATATCAGGTGTTACGTGCGTATTCTGTCAGCTGGGTCCTCCCACACTTCTCCTTTTTTAGAAGCATCATGCTACAGGTGAAACATTAGCAAGCTTTTTTTCAATAAGGGAAACAATATTTGTTAAAATGTCAAGACATGAAAATGACGAGACATGAGTGCTGACATTCTACACTTTTTTTTTTTTAAACGAACACTTCTACAGTATTGGCCAATAGCCAGCTTACCTGCACATATGTCAACCACCAAAATAGCAAGTGCATGATCCGTGTGTTCAGACACCTACAATGTTATGAATTCTACATGGATCTGCAAATCTTTCATTAAATCTTGAAAACAAACTTCTATTTATTAATATTCATTTAAAACATATCAAGGACATTGGAACACAATGCCTTTTAATGTGGACAGGTCCCTTTTCCTTTTTTTATTATTTCCCTTTATTTATTTTACTCTAGTTTTTCTTCTTTCTTTCATTGATAATATTCTTTTATTTATTTATTTATTTTTTTTATATTTTTACAAGAATAGTTTTTTGTTTAATACAAAGTATAGCAGTCAACATAGACAAGAAACACATTATAGATGATCTTGAATACACCTTACAACCATTGTACAACTTTTTTTGTCCAGGCATCTCATCCTCGTTCAAACAGGCCATCATGCACAGATCAATGTAGTTCGCAATTAACGTTCGTCAGCACCACTAACTGGCCAAATCGATCGAAAAAACAGATTTGCATTTGAAATAACACTTCTTGTGAGCTTGAGAAAGAGGTTAAACCTCGAAACGCATTGCTCCCACTGCCCTCAACCCTGCCAGGTAATTTGTCGCCGCCGACTGTCACCAGGACCACGTGCCTCCACTGCCACTGGTCGGCATTCCACATGCCGTCCTTCTCCACACTATGACAGGCATAGGACTCCACCACCCACAGAGCAGTTCCTACAGCCCCAGTAACGTCTGTAGTAGCCGACCGGAAGCCGCCGAGTCCCACTCAGTCCACCTCCTGCAGACACAGCAGTGACACAGACGGACCTTCGGCTCCCCTCTTTCTTTCCGTCTCCAGTCACCCTCAACCCCTCGATCTTCACCAGAGGCCATCTCTTCTCCAGCCCTCAGACTATGTAAGTGGCATCTTTCCTTATTTAGCACCTACTCACACACTCTCACACACACACAAGTCTTTGCGCACTTTACATGCCTTTTAGTTTTATTTGCATTTGAGCAGTTTTCATCTTGAGATTTTTGTTATAGAAAAATGCCACTAACCCGTCATATTTCGTCCAACTAGATGACATTTTTCTAGCCTGCGTGAAAGATGAAAATCTGCCATCAACTGGCAGATTTTATGACGAAAACGCAATCGCAGAGAAAAATCTCCAGATAATTGTAAGGTGTATGGGCACCTTAGGACTCAACCAACAGTTGAGTGCATAATGCAATGATTTATAGTGTGGTAAAGCTGGCCATACACTGCCATACACTTTTAAAATAACTTTTATATGGAAAAACGTTTACTTTCTCTTAGTTGATGGGGTAAGATCGACAATCAATTTCGACCGTAGTGACGATAAATGTTGAAGGAGCAGGATGGAACATTTTTCTCTAACAAATTAAATTCTAACAGTTAATGTGGTTTTCGTTCGGGAAACTCTACTCATTCCAAAATCTCACGTGGGGCAACTGGTGGTTCCCGGTTCAAATCTTGGTCAGGACACTATCTGCAAAGAGTTTGCATCTTCTCCCTGTGCTTGCGTGGGATTCCTCCAACACTCCAAAGACATGCTGCTAGGTTAATTGGGTTCTGTCTAAATTGGCCCTAATATGCATATAAGATTAGGACCTTAGATTGTAAGCTCCTTGAGGGCAGGGAATGATGTAAATGTGCACTATGTAAAAGTGCTGTGTAAATTGTTTGGTGCAATCTAAATACCAATAATAAATAACTACTAGGGATGCACCGATACCAAGTACCGTACTCAGTACAAGTACAGATACGTTTCGAGCTCCAAGACTAGACTAGAGAAAAGTTCTAAAGTTAGGAGGCAGCTGTCATTTGTAAGGAGCACACGGAGCTCCTGGGATTTGTACATCTCTGTTTTAATGTATGATTTTGTTTTTATAAATATAAATAAAGGGATGCACGAATACCATTTTTCCAACTACAAGTACTGATACTTGCCCAAGTACTTACAAGTACGAGTACTGATACATTTTTGTCTATTGTCATGTGACAGTTTTTCTAAAACAATACAGACTAATGATGTCAGGACGGTGGTGGAGAGCCATAGCCAGGTCCCAGCTGCAACCGCTGCAACCCTGGTAGTTCTTATGAAAGTGCCAAGTATAGGCACTGGTATCTGAAAAGTATCGATGCATCCCTAATAAATAAATTTAATTCAACATCCGTCAAGTCTAATGGCATTATCGGGTGGTAAAGAAAAATCCTTCATTGGTAGAGAAAGATGTTTCGTTCGGAAATCTACTAGTGTATGGTAAGCTTAAGTTTTAATGAGCTGTGGGTTGACTGAAATTGAGTATTTGGTATTTACTGAGACTTAATGTGGACAGTGCATGTGTCTAGGAGGGGGGCTGGTCAGGAGTATAAGAGGTGAGGGTCCAAGACGTAAGGACAATGGGTACTAGCAAAATCGGGAGGTAGATTTGGGGACTAGTGGGAGGGCAGGATGTTTGGGGTATATAATAGTGTAAGGAGAGAAAAATAGAGGCAAGAAATAAGAGAAAAGTGAGAAGAAGGAGATTCAATCATGAAATAAAAACTTCTAATTATTCTTATCCATTTAAAAGCATTTTAATGATGCTGGTATTCAATGTATTTTATCATGGACAAGGTTTTCCCTTTTACCTTTATTCATATTACCGTAGTTTTCCTATTTTTTCTTCTTTTTCTTTTTAGTGGTTTTCCTTCTTCTCTTTCCTTCATTCTATAACTTTTCATCTATGGGCGTTTTGATTTTACTAAGATTAGCAAGAGTTGCCTAATTTCTAAACTTCTATTTATCTCTATCTACGCACGATGGATCTGCATACTTTCTCATTTGTGTCTTAGCTTTAAATTTGAATTGGGAAGTTTTTTTTATATATTATTGTTTTTTTACTGTTTTAGATCTTATTAGTTATTTATGGAATAAAGAGAGTTGATTTTAGGGGGAGGGTAGACACAGAGACAATAATAATAATAAATTATATGGATGTTATAACTATTACCGTAGGATGTGAAGATCAGCATAATACCTCTTTAAATGCAGGAAATCTGGGAAATGTATGTACCGGTATGTGCATAAATGTTCATCCCATACCTACTTCCCACATCTATCATTAAGCCTCTATTGGGGCAAAATGTGCCAGAGGGGAAAGAGCAAGCTCTGGTTTTCAAGTTTTATATTCAATGTACTGTACACTGTGAAATACGCATGGAATACGCAAAGACATAAAGAGATACTTACTTGGCGGAAGTGTGGCTTATTAGTACTAAGAATCTTGATTTCTGGGGAGCAATGGACCCTGCTTAGTCTTAGCATCCGTGGCCAGTAGTCAGGTTGCCCAGCTTGAATTGTACCAATGCTACTTTTTCTAGACAGGGTCTTGATCATGTGCTCAAAGGGATCTCATTATTAAATAGCACACTAATGAACACACCTCAAAAGCCTATTAATGATGGGCACATATTTTACTTCCTTTAAGTCTTACTAGCTGTCTGTCTTCTTTCCTTGCTGTCCATGGAATAGGAGAGTTTATTACAATTTTTAAAATGATAGGGCCACTTTCAATACACCTTAGCTCCTTTAAAATATTAAGGCAAGAGACCACATTCCTCAACTGGACCTTTCCTGAAAATCTGTTCCCAGGCTTTCCAGAAGCACGGCCTTTCTCCATCCTATTCACCTCTATACCCAATAATAGGGTTGCACAGATACCAAGTACAGTACTCGTTACAAGTACGAGTACATGTACCGATACTTTTGAGCTCCAAGACTAGACTAGAGAAAAATTCAGAAATTAGGAGGCAGCTGTAATTTGTAAGGAGCACACGGGGCTCCTGGGATTTGTACATCTCTGTTTCAATGTACGATTTTGTTAAGGATTTTGCGTTACTTTGCGGGATTCGGGTCCAAAAGTCAAATCGTTTCGGATTCGGACGAAATTCGTTAGCGGTAGTCTGTACGGATTGTCATTTCGTTTGCGCTTCGTTCGTTCGTTGCATATGAAAAGTATTATGACACCTCTGCTCACAGACCTGAATGGCATTCGGGAGCTCATGAATAGCATTCGGGAGCTCCCGAATGCTATGTTGTATTTGACAGCTGAGAATTTCAGATGGGCGGAGCGAGCCGTGACAGCTCACTGCACCCATCTGTTTACTTTCAGACTGAATGTCATTTTGCGTAGAGTTTTCGTCGCGCGCGGGGGGGGGGGGGGGGGGGTGGTGG
>NW_017306282.1:309354-374858 GCF_000935625.1 Nanorana parkeri
GGGGGGGGGGCTTTTGGGTGGGTAAGTGTGGGGTTTAGGGAAGGTTAATGTTTAAGGAAGGGGTCAGTAAAAGGTTTACAATGAGTGTTAGTGATATAGTTACATGGAGGGTTAGTGCTTCAGGGACCATTAGCATGAGGTTTACATGGGGGTTAGTGTTACAGAGAAGGTTAGTGCTCGGGTTACAGAGAGCGTTAGTATTAGACTTACAATAAGGGGAAGTGTTATGGCCACAGGGAAGGTTAGTGTGAGGTTAACAGGAAAGTTTAGTGTTAGTGTTATGGAGATGGTTAATTTTAGAGTTACAGGGAGGGTTAGAGTCAGGAGTCATTGCTCTGTGCTCCAGGAGTTCTGTGATAAAAGCTACCAGCACCAGCCTCGCCTCTGTATTGCCTATGGCTGTCAAGATTCATAGATTATGAAAAGCCTTTTTACTAAGACTGCTAAAATGCTATGTGCTCCATTGTTGAGAACACTTCCCTCTGCAGTTTTAAGAGAGGAAGGCTGCAACTGAAACATGAGAGAAGAAGCGGTAAATCCTTCACAGAAGCTCTGGAAAACATTTTGTGAAATCAATGGATGCTTTTCCCCATTGACATAGGGCTGACACTTTTACAACAGTACTTTCCAGAGAACATTGGACCAGTATCATGTAATTGAAGAGGTTATGCCTAATAATAGTCCTTATTACTATATAGTCATACACATACAAAAGGGCCAGCTTGGGTGGAAGACAACCTACCAGCTTCAGTAGAGTCCATAAGATTATTCAAACACATGAACCTTGTGCTGAAAGGCCCATGTTAAACACAGCTATAGGGGTGGTTAAAGTGTAACACCAGTCCAAAATAGTTTTCCTGGTTTTTGGAGCAGCAGAAAGGGTTAGAACTTGTATCATAGTTTTTATTGTTGTCTGTGTCCATCTAGGGAAATTTCATCTTAGGTCCTTTATCAGTGACGGCACAGAAATTAGGGGAAATTTACCAAACCGGAACAAAAAATTGAGGTTCTAACCCTTCCACATGTTATCTGAAACAAAATACAATTTTGGGCTGATGTTCCGCTTTAAAAGTATATAGATCACAGTATATCATTGCAGCACACACACGTCATGATGCCATATAGCTATACTAACTTTCCTGATATAAACTGATAAATAGGACACAGTTCATCTTAAATTGTGATTTATAACAAGGAACAAGCAAATCATAAAAAAAGAGGATGTATGTGATATTTAGAGGCTTTAACTTGACTCATAGTTACTACGGAACTAGTATCAGCTATCAGCCTGACTACAATAGGTGTTGTTTTCAAAGATCTGTAATAGAGCATCAAACTTTTACAACCTGGACTTTTTTTGTAAATTCCATCCTTTCCTTGCATAACAAAAAATTCTACTTTGATATTACAGGATCGGCCGTGTGTTATATTAAAGGAGTGAAGAAAATAGGTCACCAGCACTCCATAAGTTAAAATGAATGAGTCCTTTTAATGGACAATGATGTCACAGAAATCCAACATGAGCATCTGAAAGGTGTGCGGAGGGCACCTCCATCAATTATATTAAAGGAGAACTATGGGGTTAAAGTGACATTAAACCCTCAGATTTTTTAAAAAAGAGAGACTAAATGGATTGAGAATGTAACAGAAACCTGGCAGTAATGTGTGAGGAGTCATTTCATGCTCACTGTTCTTCCTGTGTCTGGTTTATCCTTGGCAAGCTGCAATCCCAAATGTTGGTAAATCTTTGCTGTAGGCCCTGAGGGCAGTTCTTGCTAAGGTGTTGAGGTAGATATAAGCCCAATCATTTAAATATCATATAATGTAAGATATGATATTTCCATAGTTATTTCAAAAGCTCCATAACTTTAAATGTGGAAACCCGTAATGGTGAGTCTACAATTCAGCAGGCTGGGGATTTCCATCTCCTTCCAATAAAGTCTGTGTGCACACTTCTAACAATTCAGAAATTACTCTGGCGCCTGCCCTACTTCATACCACTGTCTAGGGCAGCGTTTCTCAACTTTCTTTCTGTCATGGCACCTTTTAAAAGTATGCAAAATCTTGAGTCATCCCTATATACAATGTAAAAAACTTACGTTGTAAAAACTGGTTTCCCCACACCCCCAAATCAATATCACACCATTGTCCTAGACAGGATTCTGGTATGAATACTATGGGGGTCCCCAGGCAAAAGTGGAGCTTAACCCTTTACATCAGAGTGCCCCTTTCACATCAGAAGCCCCCTTTACAGAAACCCCTTTCATATCAGAGTCTTCCTCCTTTAGAAAAAATTTGAAGGCACCTCTGACAAAGCCAAAAGGCACACCAGGGTGCCATGGCACCCTGGTTGAAAAAGGCTGGTTTAGAGAAAACACTGAACACAGAGAGATAGAGGGAGGAACATAATACAGAATGAATGACTGGAGGACCACCCTGAGGCACTGTAGAAACCTATCTTGATCCGGATGCAGGGATTAGGGAAAATATATATAAAATTCTACTTAACGGAATGGACTTCATCCTTAGGACACGTGAAATACTTCCTGAATTAATCATTCACTGAATAGTTTACTTGTTGACTTTTGTGTCGGCGTTACTTAGGATACTTGTAAAAACTGCATGCTCAATGTGATTATCCAGGAATAGAGCATATATGGAAGGTGTGACCCATGTGACATGAATTTGACAGCTAATGTTGTTATCTGTTGTAAAAGGAAAGTCCTGAATTTTGATCATGAATTGTATGAAGGCACGGCCTGTTGACCAACATTTAAATCAGTGATGGAAGAGTGTGGGGGAGAATTGGGAAATTTTAGCAGATGGGGCTTTTGTATTAAGAAACTCCTTAATTACCCTGGTGACAGCAATGAAAGTACATCCAGTTACTTCAGTTTTGAGACTTGGACATAATGTGACAAGGGAAGGGAAGTGAAATCGTATGAAATGGAAAATTAAATAATTCTACTAAGGCATTAATATTATTTAAGTAGTATTAAACTCTCAAACTTTTTCCAATAATGCATCCAGATCAAACAAATATACATTGCTCAGCAAAGCATTGCTTTACTTTTTTGCCCAAATATTTACAATCATCATGTTTCTGAACAGCTGGTGATTTCAGGTCTCTTAGCTCAGCTTTCCTGAACTTCCTGTCCAGTACAGGAATCACAAAGGACAGACTCCAGCAACTGTTCATCTATTAGTTAGGAAGAGGGAGGAGAGGGGGCCAGGGGGGAGGGAAGTAGCTTGATTTGCTGTGTCTGTGTGTTTGTGGAGACACACACAACTTATTAGCACACGCGGGTGACTGAATAGCACTCTGCTTGAGAAAGGAGTCACTCTAAAACCAGTGCTCAGGGGACCAGCTGATTCTGCAGGAAACTAAAACTTAAACATCAAGGGACAGCATCCATTGTAAGTGATTTAATCAGCACTTGAAATTGCTTAAAGGAGAACTATGGGGTTAGGGCTTTTCCTCATAGTTCTCCTAAGGGTAACGGGAGGACACAAACTAGCGTCCTCCCGTCACCCAAAGCTCAAGATATATATACTGATGCCGCAGCCGGAACGGATCCCGGCAATTATGTCTGGATCCACCCAGCTGGCTCTGCCTATCTAGGCAGAGCCGGCTGTCCGTTCCGCCAGTCAGCGCTGGAGGATCGGACGGGGGAGGGGGAATCCAGTCTCTCCCCTGTCACGGCTCTCTGCAGGGATAGATCGAGAAGTGAGCGAGCGCCGGTATGTGTTCGCTCACTTCCCGATCTACTGAGCCAACCTGTGACAGTTTCATTGTCACAGGTCGGCTCAGATTATGAGGCTGAGTGAAAATCACTCACCTCATAATTCTCCTTTAAAATCATTTTGACTTTAATATCACTTTAATATTACAAATGGAACCATTTTAATTTTCTTATTTTAGGGCAAGCTTCCTGATAGCACGTTAATATTGTATTAAACATTTAACAGAGATGGTTTAAAGATCTAAACAACTGCAGAGCCTTTTCAGCATCTACCAAAAACCGGATCGCAGATCTGGGTGGATTGACAAAAAAAGGTCTGTTGAATGATATATAACCATCATCACATTGCCTTCATGGGTAGGGCTATGTGATGTCCAAGCCTGTCTACGTAATCAACTGTGAGGGGACATGGTGCCATATAGTTTTAGAATTGAAAAAATAATTATTTCAGCATCTCTCTGATTTCAGATTAGGATACAGAGTTTAGACAGCCCTAAGGACCATGGAAAGTTATGAACTGAGGTCTGTAAATGACTGAGCAATCTAAGCTATATTTTTTTTTAACTTTTAACACTTTTAACACACAAAAATTAAAAAAAATGTATCCAATTTAAAAGCAGCATGCACATGTTTTATTAGAAATGTGTACTTACTGGAATATCTGTCATAAACAGCTAGAGGCCTGACAGCACACAATGCTTGCTTAACAGCTTCGCTCAGTTACCCCTTTTTTGTTAACCTTGAACACAATATCACTTTAGGGCTACATTGAAGAAGAACTCGGGGCAAATTGCAAGGGTTAAGTGCTTGTTTTCATCTAGGGTCCAAAATAAAAAAGATATACTCACCTGATCCTCAATCCTGCGGCAGTGAGCACTCATCTTTGCTCCGGCTCTGGTATGTCCCTTGGCATGCTCATGTCCAATGCAAGTCAATGGATTTATATTAAACATGAGGATGTCAATGGGGCTTAGACTACCGGAGCCCAGGGGAGAGAGGCTGTAGGGACCCTTCTAATAGCGAGGTGGGATTGAGGATCAGGTGCGAATATCTTTTTTATTTTAACAAAACAATCACTTAACACTTGCAGTGTGAGGGTAGCCCTACTGCAAGGATTAATTTGTAATTTACCCAGTCAATACTGTATATATATATACATATATATATATATATTCTCATTCAAACAGTACCTACAGATAAAAGTGATGTACTTGAGTAAAAGACAAGGAAAATTTGCCTTTTCAATCATTTATTCAATAAAAATATCAATAGACATAATGGTGTACTGTGGAAAATGTAAGTACACCCTGAGCCTTAGAAGCCTTATTTGCCTCTTTCAGCAGAACGTTTTGTAGGTGTTTTGCATAACTGCTCACCAATCTCTCACATCGACTCTGTGAAATATATGACCACTTCTCCATGCAAAGTTTGCAAGATATTTGTGGGTTTCCTTGCATGAACTGCCTGTTTCAAATACCCCCACATTTGATTAGGATTCAAACCAGAGATTTGACCAGACCAGTTCATTACCCTCCTTTTATTTTTGAACCTTTTGAACCATTAATTGGTGGATTTGCTAGTTGAAAGATCTATTTTCATTTCAACTTCACATTTTGGGCAGATGGCCAATATTATCAAGTACACTTTGATATGATGCAGAATTCATAGTTGACTCAATGACTGCATGCTGCCCAGATCCCAATGCAGAAAAGCAGCCCCAAACCATAACATTTCCACCATCATGCTTCACAATTGGTATAAGGTTCTTCTTCTGAAATGCTGCCATCGTTGTGCTTAAAACATGTCTACTGTTTACTGTGGTCAAACAACTCTGTATTTTATTCATCAGTCCACAGCACATTGTTCCAGAAGCAGAAGGCCTTATATGTTGAATGGCAAACTGTGGTCTTGCTTTAATGTTCTTTTTGAAAAGAAAAAAAGCTTTTTCCTGGCTCAGCTCCAATGCAGGTTAAATTTATTTATTTATTTATTTATTACTCTGCCTACTACAGGTATTTATATAATGATGACAATTTAAGCAGCGTTTACACTTGGGCGTTTTGACACTCAAAGCTAAGTGCAACAAAACTCTCAACAGAAGAAATCCCATTCATTTCTATGGCCCCTGTTCACACTTGAGAGTTTTGTCACAAGCTGTAAAACGCCAAACGCTGGAAAAGGTGCATGAGCTTCTTTTGGGGCAGATTATAGCACGTTTGGCTGCATTGACTTCAATGGGAGCGCATTAAAACACAAGCGTTTTACACATTTCTGTGCTCGTTTTGTACTCATTTGCGTGCACATTTCCTCATTCCAGCAATGGAACATAGTTGCACATTCACAAAAGTGTCATCTCTTTTTGTTCCTAGAGGCACACACCATTTTGACACCAAGAGTTGCCTGCAGATCGCACAATTATATTATGGGGTTCTTAGAAACTTCTTTCTTTTAGTATCATATGGTCAGCTCTTGGTCTAAATTTTTTCGCGGTTGGCCATTCCTGGATAATTAGCAGCCGTTTGAAATCTATGCCACTTGTAGATTATTTTCCTTACAGTGCAATGATTAATTTCATAGGCATCCACAACCTTCTGTCTGAGGGTCGTAAAAAGCTTTTTTAATCTCTGCATGATGATGCTGCAAACATCAATAGCAAAGAAAATACCTGAACCTGGATGTCTGAGGTTTTAAGGCCCATTCACACTTGAGCAATGCGCTAATTGCATGCTACTGTTCATTTAGAGCATGTTATTGCATAACACACCAAGTGTATCGCATAACACACCATGACATTTGTTGCCATTAATCTCAATGACACTCCAACGCACCTCCCAGTTGGTGTGCATTTCAGCGCAACACGCGGTACTACGGTACGGTGTGTTGCATTGTACCATTGTTGTACTATTTGAATGAAGATCTAATGTTTGCCTGTTATTTTGAAAAAAATCAACAATTCCCATGGAATGTACTTACTTTTCACGTGATTATATATTTCAATAAAAGTTTTTATGCCAAGAGTTCAGTTTTAATTTTACATGGCCATAGAAATTAGATGGAGGTCACCTGATCTAGTTGGTTGCATTTATTGTCTCTGGTCCCAGCCAACCAATCTTGGAGAGAAGGATTGGTGATGCAGATTAATTTGTCTTTTCCAATCACTGCTCTTTCTTTCAAGATAAGACGTTGCCTCACATGTCTTCTCCCTGACCTCTCTTTCCCATTGCACACTGCACACTAGCTGAGGCCAATATGACAGGTCTCCATTGTGCATGTTGGATTCCTTTTAAATCAATGAGAATGTAACAAGAAATGTTGAGCATAAAAGTTATGC
Source organism: Nanorana parkeri (assembly GCF_000935625.1). NCBI lineage: Eukaryota > Metazoa > Chordata > Amphibia > Anura > Dicroglossidae > Nanorana > Nanorana parkeri. The sequence continues at coordinate 316,429 of NW_017306282.1, forward strand.
AGGAGCATTGGAAACTCCCAGATGGAGTCAGATAACTAGGGCAGGGAGATCTTGCCGTTAGAGTATCCAAGAGAAATCAAGAACTAGGGACTGTCTAAGCCCACCAGGGTCCACCAATAACTATTGCTGTTGGGTGGACTCTATCCTGTAATGGTGAAAGTCCTTGCTATGTAAAAACCTGCTGCTTCTCACTTAGCCTGGTTGATGCAAAAAGCTGCACCCCGTAATAGTTAAATTTTAGGACATGTTCAAGGTTTAAACATACCCATCCTCTTCCTCAATATTGCATTGCTTGCAATTTTTTCTGACGTACATGACTGTAAAGCTTCTGTCATACTGTATGTAAATTAGGGAAACTATTGTAGATAAAAAATGAGAAAAAAAACCTGCACTCCCACTTATTAGGTGAAAGTTTACAGAATGTTTATTCTACCGACCTAAGAAACGTAAATGTCAGGCCATACACCACTTAGCAGTAGTAGCTTAACTGGTTTTACAAGACATAATTGTTTCCATAACTGCAGCAAATGTTTGACTGCAGAGACATATCATCAAAAAATATTTCCTGAGAAGAGTTTCAAGAGGCCTTTAAACATGTTTCTATTGTCATTTATAATGTCCACTTCATGTATAATGACAGTGACAAGTAGTGTTACCGCATAACTGACATCTGACTAACCCTTTGTGTCTATTGTATCTAAAATAAAACAAACCTTCCAGTGAATATAAAGGAAATAAATGATTTATGTGTAATGTCTTCTCTATACGATAAGCTATTCTACAGCAAACAAAATGGAGGTGGCAATGTCAAGGTGGCCTACACATAATACTGTCTGAGGTGAATTATATTATACACTGAGGATGCACAGTTTCTTTACTCTGCCTACTAGAGAAATGTTCTTACTTACTTAAATTAACCCTGCCATCAAAATAAGGTCACCTATTTTATATTTAGTTATTGTAGTAGATTTGAATGCTTGTATTAATACAAATATACAATATATAGCCAAAGGTCTGGATACTGCTTTCCAGAAACACGGATGTCAACCTTGGTGCCCTACAAAGGGCCTCTAATCAGGGCTGGAGCACAGTGGCTGAGTGACAGCGGCTCCAACAGGCTGTAGTGCTGGAGTCCCACCAAAGTCAATTAAAATGTGAACCAGACCCAAAAAAAGTAAGTATTACAAATCAGCAAATATAACAAAACTGTGCAGAAAAACTGGGCCACAGACTGAGGAAATCAGTAAAAAAACAGTCTAGCTTCTAGCAGACCTGAAACCCCTTTGTGTCATTCTTTCTAGAAAAATGTGGCAGCTTTGGTGTGCTAACACAGTAGCAATAGGAATGCAGGCTAGGAATTAGCATGAATTACGTATTACAAAAATTGTTCCTGGGATAATAAGATATCAAAGTTTAGGCCTGGCAGGTGGTGGGAGCCTTGGCAGGGGGGAAAGGAGGTAACTAGAAGTGTAGTAATAGGTGCACAAGTAGATGGAGCTGTTCACTCCAAAAATTGTACCAAGGATAACAGGAACATTCTCATAGTTTGGGCCTGACAGGTGGCAGATGTCTCGGAGGTGGAGGGGAGTAACTAAAGATGTAGTCATAGGTGCACAAGTAGAAGGAGCCACTCACTCCAAAAATTGTACCAAGGATAGCAAGATCATTCTCAGAGTCGTGGCCTGGTCCACAGTAAGCGGTTGTAAATATGAAATGCCTTAATCTTGTATGCATTGTGCATGATATGGAATTCATACATTGGTGTGACTTGCTCTAAAATTACAGCTTATCTTAACATCCTCCTGAAGAAGCCAGACATGGTGAAACACGTTGAGGAAAGAGCATTGTGCCAACTACCACTTCGATGCTATCTCATCATGACATTGTGGGACTCAGACTGCATTTAAGTCATTGTGGAATCAGTACTCAAATATTGGAGCTTATATATGCCATGTGTTCTTCATAACTGACTTTGTGATGTTTTTAGCATATGTGCGTCTCTCTATATGGAAACAAATGGATACATAGGGATTGTGTCCAAAATATCAGACACAAGGTATATGTTTTTAGTTACTATGTTTTCATTTTTATTAATAAAGTGTATTTTGTTCTAATTGAAGGCCTTGTTTGTATACCTTAAAAGCCCCCACCAGGCTATATGCCTGTTTTGTTGTGTTTGTACAGTACATTCAGGTAGGCAGCTCATCTCATTTTTTTGGGCACATAATGTTGCTGAGCCTAGACCTGACCAACTGAAGCAACCCCAAATCATAACACTAAATCCAGATGGAAACAATTTTTTTTTTGGCCAGACTGTGTGTGTGTGTTTATGTTTATGTGTGTGTATATACTGTATATATTACATATTCAAATTACATACTTACACATATGTATGAAGATTATATGTGGTATATGTGGTATAAAGTCTTCGCCAATCTCAAAAACTGCCACTAGAGGGTGACATTGCACCATCTATGGTGAAGACATCATGACTCCCGATGGGAAATTAAGCTTTGATTGAAACCAGACAAGTCTGAATCTTCCATTCTAAACTGTGCCATCCACTTTCCCATGGGCTCTAACACTCACGGACTCATAAATAACTAGTCGCCTTAGCTCTTAAGTGCTCCAAGCTTTCAAAATAGCTCAGACATGTTCATGGGATTTGTTTTGGAGGAAATGATCAAAAATATATATTTATTTCATTTATGAGCCGTAGCTTTGCTGCAAACATGCCTATGTCGTGTTTTTCGGCAAACAGACTTTTTCAGCTGCTCTGGGAATGTGATCCTCTCATCTAGAGTTTTGCAAAATGTACGCGTTTCCATAAACAGCACAGGAGGTAGAATTGCCAAATGCGCCTTCCATTTCGGCAAAAATGAAATATATTAAACACCTGCAATATTTCGTATACGGATTTAAAGGGGCTGATTTATGAAACATCTGCCGATATGCTGGACAAATGCCATTCACATGACATTCCCGTTGCTAGATGGCAGCTCAATCAAGTGGCGGAAATGCCATGTGAATGGCATTTGCCCAATGTATGGCTGTTCAGAAGTTTTATAAGTCATCTCCACAGTGCATTTCCCCTTTTGCAGTCAAAATTGTGAGCCACCTGCCCCCCCCCCAAGTATATGTTTGGTATGTGTTTCTATTCACACAGCACATCTAAGTTAGGTCTGCCAGCACTTTACAGACAGCGTTAATTATGGTAATTATAACCCCCCTGCCCCCTCCTAAACATCACAAAGAAGGGGAATAATAACTAAGATTGTTTTAGCAAGTAAATAAGTAAGCAACAAGTGTTTAGGTAATGCTATGTGAATGGGAACATATAACAAGTAGGTGTTATCCCAATTTGGCTGCAAAAGTGGAAATACACTTTAAAACCCCAAAGGCTTAATACAAAAGTATACCTAAAGTGTATGTAAACCCAAACAAGATAGTTCTCTTATTGGCTCAATTTTGGTTTGTTGAGGTACAGCTGAAGCCAGAACTAGTTTTGGATAGAGTAAGGGAGGATTATAACCATTGTCAGCTTTTTGTGCCATCTGTATCCCATTGGGGAGATTTCCCTTCACTTCTTGTCTGATTGCACAACAGGAAGTGACAGGAAATCCCTGCAAAGTGGTGGTCAGCAGGGTCACTAGAACTAGTGTCCCTGTTGGAAGATTTTCCATCTATTCCTGTTCTGGTGACATCCCACAATTTAGTATTTTCTTTCACTTTTAATGATAATGAAAGGGAGGATACTTGCTGCACTCCTTGCCGGGATTCCCATATGGATACACAGACGGGTGCTCGAAATGACTGCGGATGGCGCCGACACATGTAGATATTTGAAGAACGTCACCTGCACACCAAATCAAATCAATGACTGCATCAAGTGTTCATTTATTGATGTCTGCTGTCTCTCGGTTGCAAGCACTTTTAGTGCCACGCAGGGTCCCCTTCATCAGGCTCACAGATGGCCCTGCGTGGCCCCGAAAAAGCGCTTGCAACCGAGAGACAGCAGACGTCAATAAATGAACACCTGATGCAGTCATTGATTTGGTGTGCTGGTGACGTTCTTCGAATATTTCAGTGAATCTCCCTACGAGGGGCACAGATAGGGATAAAAACCTGACATGTTATATTCCCTCCCCACTCTATCCAAAACTAAAAACAAGGTTTGGCTTCAGCTGCACTTTAAAGTGATATTAAAGTCAAACGGATTGTAAGCTTCAAATGCTAGTAAGCTGTGTGAGTCTCTAAAACCACACAGACACAGCAAAGCAAGCTACTCTCCTCCCCCTGCTTCTATTTCCTACCTTCTCCATGCTAGTAGATGAACAGTTGCCGCTTCAGTTTAAAAATTTAGTGCCAGTGTTCTGTCGAGAACACCAACCCAGTATCTGCGTTTGCACACAGACGGATCTTGGTTTCCTCGATCATACTGGTCTGTGCACAAGCGCAGATGCTGAGGTCAGCAAATTTGATTACGTCGGCAAATTCGAACACCGGTATCTGCGTTTAGTATCAAGGCATTTTCACGAGTATGAGTACCTACTTAAAAATATAATGCATTGCTCTATAATGATTACACAGCAATGCAGAATACCACCAGCTATGCAGGACTAACAGTCCCAGCAATGCTGAGCATGTTCGGCCGACCCGAAGCCATGTGAAGCAAGCCGATGTACGGCTGAAATCAGCCGTACCAGCCTGTAGTGAATAGCCGAACAGTGTTCGGCTCACTTCACTTGGGGTCGGTTGTTCACTCGGCTGCCCTCGGCAGCTTAGTGAATAGACCCAATAGTTTAGTCAAGAGGATTACCCAGGAGGGTGTTGAGGATGGCAGCCACAGTGTCTCGGAGGTGAACGCCAGTCGTGGCCTCAGGGATGCCTCGCAGGCGTATGTTGTTTCTGCAATTCCGGTTTTCTGAGTCATCCAGCATCCAGCTTCAGTTTTTGTAGAGCGTTCGTCGAGCGTAGAACGCGCTACAAAACGTTCAGGTGTGAACGAGGGCTTAGAGTGAAAGAAACCACAGCATTTTGTGCACTGCTGTAAAGCAAGCAGTAATGAACTCGTTACGGCAAGCAACAGTGTGAACAGTAAAGCATAGCTCTCTTTGGACATGAGTTATATGTGAAATATCTTTTTATATACATTTTACAAAGCCCTTGTAAACAAATGTAACACTTTTATATAGGGACTAAGGGCCTGTTCACATGAGATCAGATCCTGATCAGGTCCTGATCAGCAGACGTGGAGCTGCAGATGCAGTGCATTTTTGGCCGCGTTTTTGATGCGTTCCAGCAAAAAAAAATGTTTTTGCTGGAGTGGGGCTGTTAGTATGTTAGCTGCAGCGCAGTGCGTTTTTGACGCGTTTTTTACGCGTTTGCGTATCCGGACCGTTTCCGGACCTGACAAAATGTGACATGCAGTATTTTTTATGTCGTTAGCTGAACGGACTGCGCACGTGAGAACTGGAGCCCATAAAACACATAGGGATACATTGGGATGCATTTTGAGTGCAGCAGCGTACGGAGCCGGTCAGCACACAAAACGGACGTCGTGTGAACAGGCCCTTACAGTATGTCCAAAGTCTTTGTTTGCATCTGAGCTGCTTTTTTCCCAATGCAAGTCAATAAAAATGCAAATATTTTCATCCGATGATCGATCCGTCGTATGATTTTCGTACGGCGGGCCCATCATGCACTGACCATCGCACAGTTCAATTAGCGGTTGTTAGCAAAATCCCCTGGCCGAATTTCGTTATATGACGACACAGATTTTCATTTGCGCATGAGCAGTGTTAATCGTGCGATTTTTCACGTACGAAAACTCCACCAACCTTGCGAATTTCGTACGATTCGAAAGAAGTTTTGTAGCCTGCTTGAAAGTCAAAAGTCGATCAATTGTACAGTATTTGCGGTTGTACACTCTCCACCAACCTTGCGTATATCGTACGAAAACGTGATCGCAAATGAAAATCGGACGAAATTCGTAAGGTGTATGGGCACCTTAAAGCAACTCAGAAATAACTATATCTAACTTTTTCAGCAACTCTCAGTCACCGTTCACACTTCGCGTAGCGCAAACGCACGTTTACGTACGTTTTCCCACATTTACCAAGTGTCAGCCCATTCAAACAAATCGTTGCACACGCGCGACCAACAGGGGAAAATAGCTCATGCAGCATTTTCAGCTTTGAGCGCTGGAAAAAAATGCACCTTTTACCAGCTGTGTTTAGGGTGACATTAACAAGTAAAGGCACTACAAACGTTTTTGGCGCGTTGCGTGAATAAGAGTTCACGCGATTCAAAGGTTTGAACAGCGGCTCAGGCAAATCAGAACAACTCAAAAGCAAGTCAAAGCACTTTAGATGCTCCTGACATCATAATGTATTTGTCTTGCTTCTGATTCTGATGCCCACGAGTCCTTATTGTGCCTAGGTTAGATACAATGAATTTTCCATTATTTAAATGATTTTGAAACAAAAAAACATAAAATGATATAAATATCTGTGTTGACTCTGTTTATGCAGATTGGAGGCTGATGCATAATTTTCCGGGATTTACAAAGTGTCTGGCGCCATCGAAAATGTCCACAACATAGCTCTTTTTTCATTTTAGCAAATCTAAGTTAGCATGTGCACTCGTTTTAATTAAATGTTCCTCGCAATAGAAGCTAAAAGAAGAAGAATGGATTAAATAGAAAACTGATTATAATTACCCAGAAAAAGGCTTTCATCTGCTTTGGATGCAGATTAAATTAAAAGCAGGGTTGTGTCCAAAAAAGGCTATAAGAGTCAAGCAAGGGAGGCGATGGTTGCAAGCTACAGAGCTCGGCTATGCTACACTTATTATCACAATAGCAGCTTCAGGTTTGCATGACTCTGACGGCTGCCAGGAAGACTACTGACACCGCACCCACTCTGTTTCTGGGCTAAAAACATAATTTTGGAGGATGGAGCACGAGATTGCTAAAGAAAGCTTACACGCTGTATTACTTATGTATATACAATGTGTGCACTCTTTCACAGAATCTGATAGAACTTCAGGGTACCACATGTTTTTCCATGCTCCATTCAGCATAGATCTGAATAGGCCCTAAACTATAAACATTAGTTGATGCCCCTTAAGGAAAGCACAATCTGATGTCCCTGCCCAGTGCTTGTATTTCATCATTGATGCTTGTAGGGTGTCCCAAGCCCTCACCCCTTTGCCTGGATCTCCCCTTTGAAATAAATATTTTTCCTGCTTTACCGATCCTAACCTGTCTTCGAGTTTTATAATTTCTACTGATAACATGAAAAAATGGTGGGTAATAACGAAAAGTTGTCTCTTTTATGTGTCTACTGTGCCTAATGGTAAATCCAGACCTGTTCGTGCTACAGTAACAGGATGTTGGGTTGACACTAATTAATCTATTTGCATATTTGTGGGACGCAATCTTGTAGAAGGAGGACCCTAAGACCCCGTTCACATTGAACGATTTATCGCGCGGTAATTCCCGCCCGCGCGATATCGCTCTCCAATGCTTCTCAATGGGGCAAAGGGTCCTGCTGTCGCGGGTCGTGTGTCGCTACAGCAGGACCCTTTTTGGAGCGGATTTAGCCGCGATTCAAGCTTGCTCAATGCAAGCATTTGCGCGATATCGCGCAAAATGCAAATCGCTCGACAATCGCGCGATTTGCGAACCGCTCAATGTGAACGGGGCCTTACTCTCTGTGTAGAAGCAGTGGTCTCCTTTCAGATGTTTGTCATGGCCATACTTACCAACTGTCCCAAATCAGAATCTGTCTATCACTGAGTCTGTCTATCACTACTTCTGCCCAGCAGCCATTGGCTGTTATGTCATATGCATATTCTTCATTACTACTACTATCTAGTTACATTACTAACTGCTTTGACTAACTGCTTTGACTCAACATGGATGGGGGTAGAGAGACCACTGCTTCCAAACAGAAACTCCATACACTGCTTCCATCCTTCTCTGCAGCATGCTGGCAGGGGACAGGCTATTATATTATGGGACTGCTTTCTAAAGACAACAAACATTAAAACTTTGCACACTTTTTGATTTAATGAGCCTGGAATGTATTTACATGATTTAAATAATAACTTCAATTTGTTTTTTTGCTGGTTCTGGTGAAAAGGTAGAAGTTTACAATAAGGTAAGCTTTGTACATCACTAGAGGATAATATTTGCTGCCCTTCAGTTTGAAGAAAAAACAAACAATTATGATAATCCTGTTATTTAGATTTTTTTTAAAAAAAAGCTTCCGGACCATTTGTAGTCTGCTAGAAAGCAAATTCTGTTTCCAAAACAGGAAAGAATAATGAGAAGCAGAAGATAGCACAGATATTTTGAAGAATAAGTTTAGTTATCTTTCTGAAAACTAATGTCAGCAAGGCTTCAGCTCCTATATATTTATACCAAATTCGGCTAAACCAAGTGTCACATTATAACTCCCATCTTTCCTGTCTGTGCTCAAACTGTCCATGAACAGTATATGTGTAACCTCTGATCTCCAGCTAATTAAAACTATCTTCTTTTGCAACTAATATCTACTATTTCATCTCACTGTTATCATTATTACTTTATATGCATGTCTGCCATCTTGCCATGATGCTCTCTGACAGCAGTCTACTCCAGTCAAGAACTCACAGAGATGCTTAAATATGTTGTGCCCACAAGTTCAGCTGACCAATTTGTCTCAATTCCTTACTACAATCTCACCATTTACTACCTCATCACTGCCCCACCACTTTCTCACCTGCGTTCTGTGTTCATACCAGTCAGCCAATCCTTTTACACAGTCTATTTCTGGGGCCTGGCCCCTTCATAGAGAATCCTTTCTCAACCTGGGTTCCTAAAGAATTTGTGAAGGGTTTTGTGAGTAGTAAGCAGTGGTGGATTGATTTTCCACCTGACAGAGCCTGCCACATATCGGTGGTCATTTCCCACTGACCACCGATATGTGGCATTCTTCCAACTGGCCACTTGCCAATGTATGGGTGTCCTTTTTCTTTTCTTCCATTATTATTATTTGTAGGGATGCACCGATACCAGTGCGGATCCCAGTGTGGATACTTGGCATTTTCATGAGAACTACCAGGGTTGCAGCGGTTGCAGCTGGGACCTGGCGCTCCAACACTGTCCTGAAATCATTAGTCTGTATTGTTTTAAACTGTCACATGGCAATAAGCATAAATGTATCAGTACTTGTGTCTGTAAGTACTTGTGCAAGTATCAGTACTTGCAAAAATGGTATCATTGCATCCCTTTATATATATTTATAAAAACAAAATCATACATTAAAACAGAGATGTACAAATCCCAGAGCTCCGTGTACTCCTTACAAATGCCAGATGCCTCGTAACTTTTGAATTTTTCTCTAGTCTAGTTTTGGAGCTCGAAAAGTATCTGTACCTGTACTTGTACTGAGTACCGTACTTGGTATCGGTGCATCCCTAATTATTTGTTTTACTTTACGGTTATTACTGAAAATGGATTTGTTGTGTACGTGAAGGTATGTTAACCCCTTCATGACGGGAGACGTACACTGTACGTCCAGCCACAAAGGGACCAAATGACTCGTCACGTACACTGTACGTGACGAGTTATTTGCTGCTTTAGAGGGCTGTTAACCGCTGAGAATCAGCTTTTAACATTCATTAATGGATGCCCTTACTACAGAGGCATTCATTAATGAAAGGGTTAACCTTTTTCAGACACCCGATACCTTAATATCGGGTGTCTGAGAGTCAAAGCAGAGGGACACAGATGCCGGCTTTTGCCGGCATTCTGACAGCTCGTATAGATCGAGAGAGATATCTCTCTCAAGCTATACTGGCTTTTTTTTCTTTTTTTCTTTCATGAATAGATACATAATGTGTCTATTCCTATAATGTATCTATTCCTGGAAGAAGAATGTTTCAGTTTGCTGATCGTTGTTGCAACAATCAGAAAACCTTTAGTGACAGCTGAATCCTGAACTGCTGCAGGATCAGTGTCACTAACTTATTATCGGCTGTTCTGAAGTTTGAAGCAGCCTGATAATAACCAAAAATGTATTAATTTATCAAGCAGTAACAGTGAGATTAATTCACAATGACTGCTTGATATAATTAAATAAATAAAATACAATTTTTAAGTTTAAAAAAAAGTGAAAAGTGAAAAAAAAAAAAAATTGTGAAAAGTGTAAAAAAAAAAAATGTGTCAAAAAATAAAATAAAATAAGGGACAAATAAATGAATGTATTTATTGCATTTTTTTTAGCTGTGCTGGTGTTGTAAAAAAAATACTACAAATCAAAACTGGGAAAAATGTTTTTTTTAATGTTTTTTTTCTCTTTTTTTATATTTTATTTGTCCTAAGTGAGGCGTTAGACACACATATGTGATATAAATATGTAGCCCTATCTGTCCTCTAAAAAACAATATATAATATGTGTGGGTGCACTTTGTAAGAAAGTATATTTACGAACAGAAGAAAGTCATTTACGAACAGAAACTAAAAACAAGCTCAGTCATGAAGGGGTTAAAAAATTTGCTTTGTGTGTCATACTGTATATGCTAGGTATACCACATTCCTTTTTCTTTTATTTATTATAGCAACAACTTACAGATCACGCTAATGTACTGTGAGCTGAAGATTTAATAATTTTTAGCAAAAAATGATGTCAAAGTGATTCTATTGACACAAGTCCAAAGCTGGACGCAGACCTTTAAGGAGCCCAACATGGGAGATAGCTGAATTAATAATAATAATCAAAATAACAATAATAATATACTTATTATTATTTAAAGTGTTTTATAGCCCAAACGGTTTATTTTAGTTTTGAAATGAGAAGGGAAGGGGTAAAACCACTACCAGGTTATTTTTTGCTGTCGGTGTCCTGCTGGGGAGATTTCCCTTTACTTCCCCTACAAAACACACAACAAGAAATTATGAAGATGTATCATCATTTCTTCTGGTGACAAATCCAGAATTTTGGATTTAACTTTTTTGTCTAATTGAGACTGGGCAGCTGGAGAAACAGAGGGGCGAATCTTCAAAATGGGGACCCAGTCAGCAATGCAAACATGACACAGGGTCGAACTCTTCCCCATTTCATGCTTTACATACACTTAAATAATAATTACTACAAATATACTTTTATTAAAAAAACATGGCAGGAGCATTACTGAAGTATACTAGAATTACATTTGTATCTGTTTTTAGCCACTAAAAGCAGGAGGTAACAGCACCATTTAAGGTCTAAAAGGTCCACTTTAACAGTCCACAGAATGGATCAGTTCACCAGGTGGACCGAATCAGTGATCTGAGGTAAAAACCTGGATTGGCATAATTCAATGAGATTTGCTTATCACTAATTTTGCCTCATCTGTTCCAGCAATTGATTCTAACAATCAAATTTGTTTTTGCTTGACACATTTGGATTTTTGGTTAGATTTCTAGATAGCTCTACCTTGTATTTTTTGAAAACAAGTTGCCTTCACAAGTTTCCCCGAATTTATCAAATAGATGACTACCATCTCTAAGTTGCCAGTATGGTAAGTATTGCTTATTTTAGGAAATGTTTGTTTTCATGGATTTTCTGGGCCCTCCCAAAATGTGAAAGAATCCTTGATTAAAGACCTCATTTAGCCTTATTAAAGCCATTCTCCAAGACAGATTGGTACGGTTACCTTGGGGCCGTAAGGCTATTATTTCACATCACTGTAGCAAAACAACATAAATTGCATTTTGACAAAAATAAATAAACACAAACAAAAACAGTTTGTAGCACTGAATGACGCATGGCCACATTTTCACCAGATGTCTAAATTAAAGAAAAAATTAAAAGCAAAATATCAATTATAAATCTTTTTCCATTTATATCATTGGATTTCTTTGTAAAGATTAAATGTTATTTTATGTTAAGTAAATCTGGGACTGAGAAGGTCCATGCTCGCTATGGGGAAAAGGAAATATAGATTGATGTTTAATAGTTGTTTTGAATCCTGTCTAAGTAATTTGTGCATGATTTATAGCAGAAATGTTTCTTTAACGGCTAGAAATGTTTTAAGTTAAACTACAGGACCTCAGTCATTCAAACAAAACTAAAATGTCTATTTGTAAAGTTTAAAATGTTCTTGTGTAAGACTGGGCAGTAGTGGAAATATGGTGCAACCTTTTTTTCAAGCAAGGAAGAAGACAGTGTGGTCAGTTGGTAATTTGTTGTAAAGAGAGTTGCTGCCTGATAAATCACTAAAGCTAATTTGCCTTGGAGTAATATTGAAGTTAGCTCATCCAAATTTTTACCACACCCTACAAAAATCATAAAGCGGACCTGAACTCAAAAAGTGAAGATTTGATATGTTAAAAGGAAGATCGAGAAATGTTAATTGTGCCTAAATTGTATCATGAAAGATTTACCTTTTTGTCTGGAATTCTTTCTGAAAATAGCACTGTACGTCCTGACATGTGAGGTGCTCCTGTGCCTACAGACTCATAACTCTATATCTGCAATGTGAGATCCAAGGCACTGCTGCCTCTGACTGTTAGGGGTTGATTTACTAACCTTATAAACACATCACGAACATGTATACACCTCTGTAGTGTGTTCCCTCCCAGCATGATCTGTGGGTGGAATCTAAACCCACCCAGCATGTGTGTTGTGCAAAGCCAAGCATGAATTGCAATGTGATGTTGTGTAAATTAGCTCTATGTTGTGTTGCTTGCGTTGATGAATGCAGGAATGTAAATGCATGAGCTAACCATTTTTGTCTAAACTGTGAAGCAGCATTATATATGCATCATGTGCATGATTTTTCCATATATGTCATTAGTGGAAATATGCTTTTAGAGACTTTTTGGTTGATAAATACATTTTGCTGTGTGAAAATCACACGCACCTGATGCGTGCATGTGTTTAGGTTAGTAAATCACCCCCTTAGTCTCACTAGATTTAAAGTAAGATTTGGTGTTGTCACTACTGAACATCTATTGTCTGCCACATACAATGCTGTTTTAACACCTCCAGGATAATAACACCTCCTAGACTCCAATTATGCAAATGCAATCAACACGTGGTTGTGACTAACAGATTATGTGGATTGGAGCGACATTCACCATATTTATTCCCAGATAATTTTTGTACAAGTCATTTTGAATTGAGAAAGCTGGTCGGATGTCCAGTGTAACGTCTTCAAGAAAAATACAGCGAGTCAAGTCGCATTGACTTATTTTTTTTTTTTTACAGATAATGCTGAATTAAGTTTTGCTTGCTTAGGAGAACATTACATCAGAATACAGCATAGTGCAGGAAACATGTATATAGGAAAACTTCCTGTGTATCATAGATAAGCATGCATACAAAGAGTAACATTGCACTCAAGCGCCATCTTCAGCTCAAAAGACATATCAGTACACATCAGAAAGTTAGTAATACAATCATTACATATCAATATATGCTGCCGTATTTCCAACAAATTGTGCAATATGATCAACCCAAGCACCTAGTTGGAGCTCTGATCTGCTTCCAGCAGGACTTGTTTTAAATAAAATGGCCCTGGACAAAAAAAGGTGAAATTCTGCACTGGATGGTAGGGATATTGCAACAGATTGAAGCCTAAAGCAAATATAAAAAAAATTAAGACTAAAATGTGCAGAGTCAATTGTGGGTGAGTCAAAACGTGTCTTTTTAAGGGTTGCGGTTAGATCTTGATTAGCTTTTTGACCTAGTTAGCAGCGTAACAAACTACCCACAGCAGCAGTACCTTTCACAATAAGTGTTGTAAAACATAAGGGTCAATCTCAGGTAATATTATACTAAGAAAATATTATTTTGGGCGACAAGGAAATGGGATGGTTTCCAGAAATTTGGTGTTAGCAATCAGAAGCTCATGCCCTCCCCATTTAGAAGCATAACACCCCCTCAGTGTAAAATCTAACTTGGTTTGCAGGTTATTGTGTCTTGCGTGCCAGTTATGGAGAAGAGGTCTTTAATGCCAGCTGTGAAGCGAGGACATATAATAGATAGGAGGGGCAAGAACTCGATAGTACACATTAGTTTGCACCCCAAATCTTAAAACCTTAACCCACCATGTACTCCAAATAGCTAATCAGACCATGGACCACACTACACTTAGCACATCACAACATACACTGAGCACAAAACACCGTCTACCGTAATACATTGACACTAAACTCAGGAATTAAATCTTAAAAATACATTAAAGCACCCTAACTATTAATAAAAATTCAGCTGTAGATCCTCAAATCATCTCTGAATTGGTGCTGACACTGTCCTTCCTTTTGGAAGGTGGCAGCTTTTGTTCCCCATGATCCCTGTGTGTGTTGTAAAGTAACCATCTCTCCAAGCTCACTGCAGTAACAGACTACTTCAATATTATTATTATTATACAGGATTTATATAGCGCCAACAGTTTGTGCAGCGCTTTACAATATAAAGAAGACATTACAATCAAAATACAATTCAAGACAAGATGGTAAGGAGGGCCCTGCCCCTGAGGTCTTACAATCTAAAATACAAACTAGTAAAGTAAATGTGAGATTGTAGTCCATCACAGGAGCAAGCTTACAGTAGTGGATACTTTTCAAGACACACAGGGATCATGGGGAACAAAAGTAGTCACCCTCCAGACAGAAAGGCAGTGTCAGCATCAATTCAGAGATGATTTGAGGATCTACAGCCGAGTGATACACAAATAAGATACATTTTTGTTAATAGTTAAGGTACTTGAATGAGTTTTTAAGATTTAACTCCGGAGTTTAGTGTCACTTTAACATTCCCATAAATGAAGCATTGTGATGAAAAAACGCCTAAGCAAAGGTTATAATACCGCATGTAAAAACAATCAATACATCTAGTGATATTGGAAGTTGATTGATGTGCAGATCTTGACTTTACCTCTATTTTGGTGAGTGAGGCCAGCCATTAAACCAAAAGACCAATAGGGAGGTCTAGGAGGTAAAAAGGGACAAACAGTGAATGTGAACATTTGCATATAACTTCTTCACTGCCTTTAACTCTGGATATACCTGTGAATCTGATAGTTCAGACATTTTTTTTTAATTGAATGTGGCCAGCCCTTATTCTTTTATTCATCATCATATATGCAGCTTGAATTACCCAGGTTTGTTGCAAATTTACTTTTAAGGAAAGGCACATTGCATTAAGGGAAAATATAATGGTTTTAAGTCAAGTTATTTTTTTATTTGTATAAAATCTTTCTTTTATTACAGATTGCATTCATGGAACTCTAATAGCTCAGCAATGTCTGCATGCTAGTTGGCACCCTGTGTATAAATGAGTAAGCCAGATTGTTCTGTCTCTGAGAAGGGCTCCTCTGAAACATTCAGTCTGTGTAAACGGAGCTGGTCATTAGATCGACTAAAAAAAGACCAAAAAAGCTGGTGACTGCAAGTGTTAAATATGATATATTACTCTAATATATTTATATTTTGTATTTGGACAATTGAAATAACAAATATATAAACATGTATATATTTTAGTACTGAACATTACAAATAAAATAAATATATTTAAACACAACACATTCCCTTTAAAAGATTACCTGTTGAAATAGACTGTGAAGCAAAACATATTACATTACAGTGATGAAGAACTAGATATCTGCATGTAAAAATATTCTAATTTGAAAATAAATATTCATCCCTTGGAGTTCAAGGAACCAGGAAGATTTTGTACTGTTTCTTAATGCTAAATAAGACTTGGATAGCCTGTAGCTGCCTAAATATGGTCAATTACTCCACACAGTAAATTGCCATAAGCAGCATCGATCCACATGAATTAAACAAAATCACCTTCTTCATGTAGTAATCAGGAGAGGAAGCCTGAGCCAAAAAAATGTAATAACAAGTCACTCTTACTCCTTACATAATTGCATGGATGCATGTCAGACACATGGGAGGGTGCCAAGACATTGTTTGCAACTGGGGTGAAATTTTCTCCTCCTTACTAAAGATGAGTGTATTGAAGATGACTTTCTTGTTGGATTTCAACAAACACAAATATGCCGTACATGTACTTCTGGCACGCAAAGAAAAATGCTAATGGATTGGTGGTTTGAACGCTTATCGTCAAAGTCATTCATAAAATACCTGCCTTGCACGCTACAGCAGTAGATAGCATTGTTTAGCACACAACTGAAAAAAATATTTAAAGGGGCAATTAAACAAACTTTAGCAACTTAAATGCTAAGGTTAATTAAGGTTAATTTATTTATTTCTACGATATATACATTTTGGTTTATTAAACATTTATTATATGACAAAGGACACCCAGAGAATTTTGAGTTAGCTTAAAGTGACACTAAACTCAGGAGTTAAACCTTAAAATCCATTCAAATAACTTAACTTTTAAGAAAAATGTATCTTAATTGTGTATAACTCGGCTGTAGATTCTTTACATCATCTCTGAATTGGTGATGACACTGTCCTTCCTTCTGGAGGGTGGCTACTTTTGTTCTCCATGGTCCCTGCATGCACCGCTCAGTGAGATTGTAGTCCATCACAGGATTGAGTTTAGAGCAGTGTCTACTTTACCACACATGCAAGGACCTCAAACTTAGCCAGATGATATGATATGCATTGAAACAGTGTGAAGTGATTAGAACTTTTTGTTGCTGTCTGTATCTCTTCCAGGGAGATTTCTTCTAACTTCCTGTCTATTTGACAGGCATTAGATAGCACAGGAAGTAAGGGAAAATCCCTCTAAAGAGCTATAAATGGCAATATAAACAATCCTTACAAGCCATTTGCCTCTTCAATTCCTCAGTCCACTCCAAATTCTATTTCTCTAGTTTTCCAGCCCTGAGGAAGACCCACCCCCCAAAAAAAATCCCCGCATTTTGGATGTTTCGTTATTTCGTTTTTCTGGGATTCAGGTCTGAAAGTCAATTTGTTTTGGCAATCAGAATCGGATGAATCTGAATTTTCGTTAATTTCGGATGAGTTAAATGATCGTTGCAGAAAAGAGACATTACATGTTTACTTTGTTTCTTTTCAACTTTTAACATTCCACAGAAACAATTTTAAAAAAAAGCAGCGTGCAGTTCCCCCGACAATTCATACCAAACCCTTTAGGTCTGGTAGGAATGTTAGGGAGTACCCCTGATGTAAAAGAAAAAGCGAGCGGTCCCCCCAAACCATACCAGACCCTTTAGGTATAGTAGGAATTTTGAGGGGGACTAGAATTTTTTTTATAAAAGTGGGGGTCCCACTAAAATCCCTCAACAGACCCTTATTTCGGGCAGCAGCCTGGCAGGGCAGGAAAGGGGGGGGACAAGCGAGCTCCCCCTTTCCGTCCACCATACCAGGCCACATGCCCTGGAAAATCACCTTGTCCCCATGCAGATGGGGACAAGGGCCTCTTCCCCCGGTGGTTGTGGGGGTCTGCGGGCAAAGGAGCTGCCAGTCTGCTGCCCAGATTAAGGCTCTGGTATTGGATTCTAGGGGGGACCCCACTTTTCTTTTGCATTGGGGTCCCCCCTTAAAATCCCTACCAGACCTAAAGGGTCTTGTATGAATTGTCAGGGGAATTACACGCTGTTTTTTTTAAATTATATTATTTTTTATGTTATTATTTCTGTGGATAATGTGTTTAACACTTTTGTGTATGCTGTGACAGCTGTCAAATTCTTTGTTTACATTCGAGATCGGAATATCAGGAAAGAAGCAGAAGATGTTACAGAATAACACAGATCTCGCTGTTTCTTTCTTTGTTAACATTTTGTAACAATATTGTGTTACTTTGTTGACATTCGGGACACGAGTCCAGAGCAGAGAAGCCAGAGAGCTATAAGTGACACACAGCTCTGCCGTTTCTTTGTTTCATTCCGAATGAAATTTGGATGTATCCAAATTTTGTTATCAAATATTCAGATACGTTTGGATTCATTATTTCTGTCATGAGAAATTCGAATGCATCCGACTGGTCGAATTTACAGAAATTTGTATGATTTTGAATTAGGAAGGAATCGAATTGCACATGTCTAATCAAAACTGTCAACATACAAATATACATGGAATCTCCATTTAAGAGATACCTTCGCTTCCTGCCTGGTGAAATAGTGTCCCCAAGACAGGAAGTGATGGGAAATCCCTCTAGCAACAAGACAGACAGAAATAAAAATGCTTTTTTTAAGTAGGAGAATGTTACAACCAATTTCAGCTTTTTATTGTTGTCTGTTCATGTGTTGCAGATTTTCCCTCACCTGTCTGGTAAATGGTTAACTCCAGAGCTGAAAGTGAGGGGAAACTTCTCTAGCAGAACCCCAGATAGCAATATAACCTGACAAGGGTTATCATTTTTTTCCATTCTATCCCATATCTATCTCAATAGAAAAAAGTTTTTGGTGTACATACTGTACACTTTAAAGCAGAGATAGGCAACCTCCGCACTACAGCTGTGGTGAAACTACAAATTCTATCATGCCAATGGAAGTCATCCCTTTGGCTGTCAGAGTCTGGCAATGTCTCATGGGATTTGTAGTTTTACAACAGCTGGAGTGCCACGGTTGCCTACTCCTACTTCAGGGTGTCAATCTTCCTCTCACTAACACCCAGACTTTTCTTCCCTGTATTTTGACCTAGAGATCCTGCCCGTAACACACGTACTGTCCTAGGGTGACAATACTTATTCACTGTACTGTACATGTGAAGAAGCAGTGTTGTATTTCTACGACAGGAAGTGTATTTAGACTCCATAACATTAGGGGGGAGTGTGTTGTAGTCCACAGAGGTGAATTAGGCAGGGTTAAGAATACTGCTTTAGTTCAGCTGACAGCACTGGATCTCTGACATCATCAATAGCAATTTTTTGCGCTTACTGAACAGATATAACAAAACTCTTTCAGTTATAATGTAATAGTAAAAGTTGTATTGTAATACATTTGTGATATTTAACAGATCACAAAGGAGGAAATTGGAGGAGGTAATTGTTAGGGTCGTGAGTCATGGAATCAATACATTTGTATTGTGGTGCTGGAGAAAACGGCTGACAGATCCCTGGACTGGAAGAAGATCAATTTTACTCGATAGTCCAGGAAATAATCCAGACTGCTCCCTGGAAAGACTGATAATGAAGCTAACACTCAAATATATTTGTTACATAATGAGAAGATTGGATTTCTCTGGAGGAGACTCTGGTGACCTGAAAAAAAATAAAAGGAGAAAGCGATGGCAGAAAGGGCAGCATCCATCTGAAGCCTCTCACACAGGTATTTACCTTGTGACAGATTGCCTGTAGAGGGATTTTGTCTTTTCATCAAGAGCTTTTTTATATACAGAGAAGTTCTAATCACATGTGTACCAGGGATAGGCACGGACCAAGGCTGTGGCAGACATTTTCCAAAGTACAGACCTTAGTGAAGGACACCAAGGTACATTTCAAACTAAAACCATCCGAAAACACTATGTCTAGTTTCTGGCCTAGTTCCATAAGTACAAATAAGTTTAAAATAACATTTAGATAAAGACTGCTTGTGGTATACTGTTATCAAATGTTTAAAATATTTTTCAAATTCTTACCTTTTATAAAAAATCATTTAGGGTGATTATTAGGGTGTGCGCACGCCTATGAATACGAAAATTCTGAATTGCACCAGCTATAGAGGACTGTAAATCCCAGCAATATATTACACAACAATGCAGAATACTGCCAACTATAGAGGACTACAAATTACACCAATAAATTATAGAGCAATGCAGGATACCACCAGCTATAGAGGACTACAAATCCCAGCAATATATTATGCAACAATGCAGAATAATATCACCAGCCATAGAAGTCTACAAATCCAAGCACAACATTATACACCAATGCAGAATACCACCGACTATAGAGGACTACAAATCCCAGCAATGCTATATACATCAATGCGGAATACCACCGACTATAAAGGACTACAAATCCCAGCAACACATTATACAGAACCAACTATAGAGGACTACAGATCCCAGCAACACATTATACAATAATGCAGAAAGATATGAAGCTACATACTCTGTGTTGCTTCGTGTCTCCAGGGTCTCAGGATGGCTCCCAGGTGGCCAGTGCAGGGCTCTCTGGTGGGCAGTGCGGTATTTAGTTAGACTCAGTGCATTCCAACATATATTACAAAAAGCTTAAATTTTTTTAGATATGGGAGACAGGGGGATGCTTTGTCCTCTGCAAAGACTTCCCCCCACCTCAACGTCGGGCCCCTATCATTCAGTTTTGGGCACCAGCTGCTTTCTGCTACTGTTGTAGAATCAGCACAGTAGCAGCGAACAGCTGGTGCCCAAGACTGAATAGGGGCCCGACGCTGAGGTGGGGGAAGGCTTTGCAAGGACAGCAGCTGTCCTCTGCAAAGACTTTCCCCACCACCACGCTGGGCCCCTATTCAGCCCTGGGCACCAGGCCAGCTAATGGCTACTACTGTACTGATCTCTGCAAAGTCTTCCCCCACCTCAGCGTCAGGCCTATATTATTCAGTTTTGAATAACTGTTGCAGAATCAGCACAGTAGCAGCAAGCAGCTGGTGCCCAAGGATGAATTTGGGCCCAATGCTGGGGTAGGGTAGCCTTTGGCTTCCCCCACTTCGGGTCCCTATTCAGCCTTGGGCACCAGGCCAGCGAATGGCTGCTACTGTACTGATCTCTGCAAAGTCTTCCCCCACCTCAGCGTCAGGCCTATATTATTCAGTTTTGAATAACTGTTGCAGAATCAGCACAGTAGCAGCAAGCAGCTGGTGCCAAAGGCTAAATAGGGGTCCGACGTTGGGGTGGGGGAAGCATTTGCAGAGATCAGTACAGTAGCAGCTGGTGCCAAGGGCTGAATAGGGGTAGGACGCTGTGGTGGGGGAAGCCTTTACAGAGGACAGCTGCTGTCCTCTGCAAAGGCTTTACCCACCCCCACCACAACGTCGGGCCCCTATTCAGCCTTGGGCACCAGGCCAGCTGCTTGCTTTTAGGGCTTGTTCACACCGAAAGCGTGTGCGTTCCAGAGCGGTAGCTGCTAAAACGCACCGTGATCGCAGTGAAACTTCCCCCCGCATTTTTTGGGGGGCAGGAGGGGGCGTGGCGGTGCATTTAATTCAATGAAACCGCTTCCATCCCCGCAGTGCGATCGAACGTGTGGCAGAACTTTGCCAGCGTTCCGTTCCACTGCAAACGCAAAAAATAGGGCTTGCCCTATTTTTTGCGTTTGCAGTTAGGCCTTGTTCACCCCGAAAGCGTGTGCATTCCATAGCGGTAGCTGCTGGAACGCACCGCGATCGCATAGAAACTTTCCCTTGCGTTTTAAGGTGGGAGGGGGCGTGGTGGTGCATTGTATTCAATGGCACCGCTTCGCACGCCCCCCTGCAAGCCGTGTGACTGAACGCCTCGCAAAACTTTGCGTTGCATATTTTTTGTGTTTGCAGTGGAACGGAACGCTGGCAAAGTTTTGCGAGGCGTTCAATTGCACTGCGGGCAGGGGCGGGCGTGGAAGCGGTGCCATTTAATACAATGCACCGCCAGGCCCCCTCCCGCCCCAAAACGTAAGGGGAAGTTTCTCAGCGATCGCGGTGCGTTCCAGCAGCTACCGCTCTGGAACGCACACGCTTTCGGTGTGAACAAGGCCTTACTGTGATCTCTGCAGAACGCACCAGCGTGGGCCATAAAAACTCAGCCCCAGGACACCAAGTCTCAGCTGCAGCTGCAGCTTTCCCCCCAGCCAGTCCCAGACTCACTCAGGTCAGCTGCTGCTGTTCCCTCCCCGAGCCCTGTGCTGGCTTACCAGTGCAGTGACAAACAGCCTCAGGCTCTGCCGCTCAGCCCCCACTGTGCTTGTTTCTCCTTTTCTGTTGCCCACTCCGCGGCCGTCCCAAGAAAAAAAAAAAAAACCTTCCTGCACGTCACGTGGGCAGGAACGTACCAAAATGGCATATGGACAGGGGGGTCGGCACGGGACGTACCATTTTTTTTAAACATTTTTTTGTACGACTGCGGCGGACCCCGCAAGAAGCAGTCACGGACACCGGTGTCCGTGTAAGGTCACCTTGCCGATCCCTCATGTGTACGTGACATACTCTTTTAAACCTGTGTGTTCAATAAGTTGAACATGCGAACATGCCCGAGCCCATCCTTACTCGTCATCACCACTAACTGGCCGATTTTTATAGATCGAATGACCACGTTTTTGTTTGAGCATGTGCAGTTTACATCTTGAGACTTTTGTTGTACAAAACAGCAATTACACTCCAAAACAATTTAACTTCTTGATGACGGTTGTCGCGTTTTTGCATCAAACCTCTCCCGGCCTGACTGCAGCCAAGGTGGTGTGTTTATTCCGCCAATGCTGGTTTATGTGTATTCAATAAGTACTAAAGCTTGTTTTGGGAGCAGTGATCGCGCCCTGTGGCAGCAGTATAGTTAGCTACAACTGCTTAAAGTACGCAAAGCCTCAGCGCAAGTCATGCACATGGCTGCTGACTGCTAACCTCATCATTTTATCTAATTTCTTTTGTAAGCCAAAAGTAGAAATATGTATCAAGTTGTGTTTCTTTTCATTTTGTTTTATTTAACATTTAGGCCCATTTCACACCAGAAACTGCATCACAACTGCGTGCGTCTGTGCAATTGCACTGCGATCCGTTTTGACGTGTTTGCAATGCGTTTTGATGCATTCTGATGCAGACTTTTTTCTGCACTAGAAAATGCTAATTAGACAATTGGGTCACTTCCTCTTACTGTCAGAGCATTTCCTACGTTTGTTTTGGAGATCAGACATGCTTTCTTTGTTGGCTGGCATGGTGCTAGTGTTGACTATAGCCATTCTCCGACAACGCCTTTGCAGGCGACGTCGATATTGCGTGCACCCGGATGTTTGCTATCGGGGATGTTTGCTGTCGTACAGCAGGGGACAGTCCTGCACATATTGGATGAAATCATCTGCATCCACAAATTCCATCTCTTCACTTTCTCTCCACACTACAAAGAGGAAGTCCCTAGGTGATGACATAATCAATTCTGAGTCTTTTTTATGCGTTCCGGTGCATTTGCTATGCGTTTGCACTGCGTTTCGATGCAGGTAAAGTAGGACAAGCAGTACTTTTTCTGACTGCATCTGAACGGACTGCAATGGTGTGAATTAAGCACAAGAAATCCCATAGGAAAGCATGGTGATGTATTTTGACTGCAGCAGTCAAAATAAACGGACTGCATCACAACTGCATATGATGTGAACCGGCCCTTATACTGATGCTTTGAGTTGCAACATCTGGCACAGCTTAAAATATAAAAACACACATTGCCATATACACAGTGTTCTCATAAAATGATATAATATGCTTACTAATGTGTCTAGGCTGCTATTAGTTATAACATAACATAGCAAAATGCTGAAATGATTCAAGAGCTGAAATGCGTCACTTGTATCTCTACAGAAATAAATGGGTGCAATAAGTGTGTAAACCAGTTTATTCCCTTCATGACTGAGCTTTTTTTAGTTTTTGTTTAATTTTCAGTTAATGACTGACGCACTTTTTACATTTTTGCTGTGTGATTCTTCCATGGCAGTAATATACGTTCTTACTGAGTGCACCCACACATAAAATATATTGTTGTTTAGAGGACAGATAGGGCTCTATATTTATATCACATATGTTTGACTAACGTCTCATTTAGGACAAATAAAATATTGAAAAAATAATGAAAAAAAAGTAAAGAAAACACTTTTCCAAGCAGTTTGGATTATTATTATTTTTTAGAAAAATAGCACAGCTAAAAAAAATGTATTCAAATAAAATTCAACCCCAGGATTTTAGAAATGTTTCTTTACTTCTCAGCCTGAAAGTAAAAGCTAACATTTTATTTTTTTTCCCTCTAAAAGCTAAAAGTGGTCACCTGGCATACAATGTCACTGTTAATAAGTGTCATACTTAGGGACAGCGACATACTTTGAACGTCGCCGTCATGAGGGGGTTAAATTAAAAAATTAACCCCTTAGGGTAAAAAACTAATTTGCACCTCAGCTTCAGATTTTCATTGTAGGGGTTAATGTTTATAAAAATTATAGTATAAAATATATTTATATATATCATTTTTGTTTACATTGTTTTTTAATACTTTCAGGGTTATTCACAAAGCTGCCGAAGGCAGCCGAGTGAATAACCGATCCGAAGTGAACAGAGCCGAACGACGTTTGGCTATGCACTCCAGCTCAGTGCGGCTGATTTCAGCCGTACGTCGGCTGCCTTCAGTCAGCCAAACATGCTCTGCATGGTCGACTGAGCCGAAATGCAGAGGGATTCGACTCAGCCGATCCAACATCTGGATCAGCTGAGCCGAAGCTCTGGCAGCTCACTCGCTGCCGTTCGCCCCTATTCTCATAGGAGCCGAACGGCAGTGGTTGAATAGCCGAATGCGGCTCAGCTATTCTGCTCGGTACCTCGGTACAGGAAAACCGGCTGTCCCCAGGCTGGTTTTCCTGTACCAGATCTGCTACTTACATCGGACAAAGGTGGACTATTGTAAGTAAACAAACGTAATAACTGATCAGGCCACCGGGATCCATGCCGGAGCTACAACAATGCTTTTTCTGCAATCTTCTGGCACCTGTACAGAGGCTGTGCTGAGCAAACTCACCTCTGCTGTGAAAACACAGGAGGTCACTCACTTGGCACAGCGGCCATTCAGCACATGCCTTAAATGTTTATGAATAAATACTAGGCGTTCTCTGATTGGACAAGGGGCAATGACACCATGGCACTGCCCCTTGCCCAATCATTTACAGACTTCAAGTAAATGTCTGTCCCAGTACATTTACATGCTCCAGTGTGCCCAAACACTAACATAGTTTCCTTAATCACTGTGGTTGACTCCAGGTCCACAGCGCCACTTCCCTGAACTTTCAGGTAAAGCAGTGTGTGCCCTGCGCCCTTCACATGCCCAGTTTACTAGGGACAGTACAAAGCTCTAGCTGGTGTTAATCCTTGGCTTAGAGGAGGGAGAAGGTGGGAGGAGGAGCGTGGCTTACTGCCGGGCTATCTTTTTGTGGACATAAAGAGACTCCTGTGTTGCCAGTAAACATGTAAACTGATTTTTCCTTACTTTGTTTTTCGGGATTCGGATTCGTCCGAATACAACATTTTTGTTCATTTCGGATGAGTTAAATGATATTTACGAATGAAAATTTGTTGCAGAAAAGTGACATTAAATGTTTTCTTTATTTCTTTTTAACTTTTAACAGTCCACAGGATCACTAAAAAAACAGTCCCTGGCAGAGAAGCAAAGGACCCCCTGGCAAAGCACTCTGTCCCCATGTCGATGAAGACCAGGGCCTCTTTCCAACAACCCTGGCCCGGTGGTTGTAGGGGTCTGCAGGCAGGGGGGCTTATAGGAATCTGGGTGCACCCAGATGCCCCCCCTCCTCGTGAAGGGGTAGTTGTTAACCCTACTCATTCACCAAATACAATAAAATAAGTAAATATACATACACAACACCATAAAAAAATCCTTTATTTGAAAAAAAAAACACACAACACAGTCTTTTATTTAAAAAAAAACCCAGAAAAATTGTCCATTGATGCAATCCAAATGTGCCGCCCCAATAGGGGCATAGAATATGAGATGCATAGCCTCAGTTAAGATTAGCATTGTTATATAGGTTAGAATTTATATAGTGTGATTTGCCTAACTATTTTCTCATAGCTAAATTAATGTGTTATCCTATGCTGCCATCTAGTGGCCTTTTGTTGTAACAAACATGATTTCTGTAATTATTCCTCATGTGACGATGTATTTCCCCCTAGTGTACGCCCCTTCCTTCTTCCTGTGTGCAGTACTTCCTGTGTCATGGCAAAGCTTGCAAGCCACATGTAACAGGACACACATGTAATCTGCACAGTACGTAGGAAAGGCATCATTTTCTGACCGCACAATACTATAACCGTTCAACTGCTGTTCCTATCATCTGCTGTAACCTGATGTAAAGAATAAACACCTCTTTTGAATGAATCGGTATTGACGAGTTCAGCTATCTGACGAGGATTGTCCGCAGTGAGTATATCTGCTTATACAGGCCAGGCATAGAGGTCTCAGCAAGGGATATATTTCGCTATCACAACGATCGGAGTCAGAATACCAAATGTCAATCACGTCGTCCAGTGGTGTAGATCCACATCAATCACCATGGACAATGGATGCCGATTCGCTGAAAGAAAAAATAACCGACGCCCAACGACAGAAAAGATCTCGATGAACACCGGCCGCATAACGACAGCTCTGACCCGAATGTCACCAAAAGGGCGGAGCAAGTTGTGACTTCACGAGACTTCTGCCCATTTGTTTACATCCCGTGACAGCGCTAATGGAAGGGTAAGAATTGGGAAGGGGACTCTGCGCTGTTTTTTCTAATTTTTATTTTAAGGATTGACAACATAAATTCTTTTAGAATGACATTCGGAAAACATTTTGGATGCCTCAAAACTGTTCCTGTGTTGCCCTGCACTTTTGTTGTTGATGTAAATGTGCTAGAAAAAAATACTAGTGAATGAATGATATAAACAAAACATAAATGGAAATAAAGGAACTGCTAAAAGTAAACATGGCAGCTAAATATACCTGCCGCATGCTGGGATCTTGCCGCTTAATTAAAAACCGCGCCATCAAAAAATGCAACAGTTTGGTTATGTGGCATTTGTTTTCCTGTCAGTGCATAGTATCAGCTTTTATGGTATTGTCATTGTTATGATTTGAATTGTCTACAACAGCTTTTAGGACATTTTACTCTCCAGCTGATAATTCTTTCATGTTGAAGCTGAAATCCATATTGAGATTTCTATAGGAGGCTTGTGAAACTGGGTCAGTGATGTAGAAAAATGTTACCATGAACGTCAGTGTAGCATCCTATAGGCAGGAGTGCTTAGTTAAATGTTGTCAGATTGTAATCAGTCTGATGCTGATCTATAGTCTATGCTCATTTGTTTTCCCCTAAGCAATCTCTTACTGTTTGCATCTGCCTGCTGCTGGATGTACACTAGCCACAGTGCACAGCAACCAATGAGATCATCGTTATGAGTATGTATGTCTCCCGATCCAATCACTAGGAGGTTCATGGCCAGTGGTGCATGCTGGGAGAAGAGATAACTACTTGGAGTGGACCATGTGAGCTCTCTCTTCCTTCCCCGGGCTCTGCCTGGGGGCGAGACTGCTACTGACTGTCTGATATGGCTAGACCTGAAGCCTGGGGACTAGCCATAAGCTTACACTGAGGCCTGAGTCTGGGGGCCCAGTGGCTGCAACTTATACCAAGGATAAAGATGACTAATGACTCCTGATTCATGTACTGCTTTGCCAGGTGCTCTTTACACAGATTGCCATGTCTGGCTTAAAGGTCCTAGTCTGTGATGGCAGCAGTTACTCTGTCCTATTGCTTAAAGGAATCTACACCAGCCTGGATGACCTTCACCCTCAACCTCTCTCCCTGAAGTTCTTCAATAAAGTTCCTCAGCATCATATCTAGAGTCTGGACCTCACTTTTATCGGTCGCCTTGGAGGGTTTTTAAGTGCTAATAGGCAGTCAGAACCTGGATCCCCTAGAAATAGCTATAATGGATGACCCACTTTTTCTCTGCGGCTCCTTAAGGGGTGCGCTACACTAGCATAGAGACTTGAAGCAGAAGGGAACTTGTAGGCCACACATGAGCTTTTGCCATATTGTGCAAGAATACACAACAAGTATACACAGCAAGTATACACAACAAGTATACACAACAAGGATCACCATGTTGATGGTAGGGGATCTATGCTGGCAACATCTGAGGAGGAGGGTCCGCTGCCCCCAATATGAGGTGGATCGTGACCAACTGACAGTCTTGTGTGTTGGAATAAGAGATTCTTTGCCTTTGTGTGTGGCAACTCTGAGTATACTGACAGCAAGATTTACATAGGGGGTATCAAGATAGCCGGATGACTATGGAATGAAAAGAAGGTATTAGTAACAAGCTTCATTCACACTTGGGGCAGTGTGCCCCTCCCAGATGTATAGGACTTAACACATGTGGAAATATTTCATAGGGGTGCATGGCCAAGGCCCTCCATTGTCTATCCACCTGCAACCCCCACCATCAGGGTGACCCTCACTGTGTGGCAGAGAGTTCACACACACAATTAGCTAAATGCATCAAACTAGACCACTGGGATGAAATAAGTGTTATGTGTCAGTGGTATAGAGGTACTTATGGTGAATAGGAGGCTCAATTGGTATCCAAGATATTATATGACATATACAGTATGTATGTCTGTTATACCGTATGTGTTATGACATAATCAATCATTTATCTTTTACTCAACAAGAATATAATGTTTGGTGTCTAAAAAAACCCAGCTTTGCTTAGCATCCACCTTCTATGTAATATGAAGCTGGGGGTTGGGGACCCTACGTATGTATATAAACAAATTTGCACAGAACAATAGAACTACTAATAGAAACTATTAGTAGTATGGTCATAAGTTAAAGTGAATCCTCAAATCACCTCTGAATTGGTGCAGACACTGTCCTTCCTTCTGGAGGCTACTTTTGTTCCTCATGGTCCCTGTGTGTGTTGTAAAGTAGCCACCACTTCAAGCTCGCTCACGTGATGGACTACAACCTCACGTTTAGTTTTCTATAGGGATGCACCGATAAAAAAATTTCCAGACCAAGTACGAGCACCGATACTTTTCCTCAAGTACTAGCCGATACCAATTACTAGGGATGCACCGATACCGATACTAGTATCGGTATCGGTGCCGATACCAAGTATTTTGGTGCATACTCGTACTCGCCCAAATGCTCCGATACCTAGCACAGGAAGTACCTAGTACTTCCTGTATCAGGAAGTTGGGCAGCGCATCATTACACGCTGCACGGTTTCCTGATTGGCCAGGAAACGGCTCCATGCTCTCTAGTCACTTGTGATGAGAGAGCATGGAGCCGACTTCCCGGCCAATCAGGAAGCCGGGTAGCGTGCAATGACGCGCTGCCCGGCTTTCCGATTGGTCAGGAAGCTAGCAAATCCGGAAGCCGGGCGCCGTGTAATGACACAGCACCCAGAATTCTGATTGGCCGGGAAGCCGGCGTCATGCTCCCTCGTCATCTCATGAATCATAATATTAAGAAAGTGACATTAAAGCATTAGTTTGTATTGCTTTAGAAAAATTGTGACCTGTCCCTTTAAGAAAAAGTATCGGTAATTGGTATCTGCGAGTACTTGATCAAAAGTATCGGTACTCGTACTCGGTCTTAAAAAAGTGGTATCGGTGCATCCCTACCAATTACCGATACCTTTTTTGCGTGTGTCATGTGACATATTTTATTAAAACAATATATACTAATGATCATAGGACAGTGGTGAAGAACCAGGGCCCAGTCGCTGTGACCCTGGCATTTCTGCCACTGACACCAAGCTGTAGAGGGACTAGCAATACATTCTACAGCAGTGCAGAATACCACCAGCGATAGAGGACTACAACTCCCAGCAATCCATTATACAGCAATGCAGAATACCACTAGCGATAGAGGACTACAAATCCCAGCAATACATTTTACAGCATTGCAGAATACCATTAATTATAGAGGTCTACAAATCTCAGCAAAACATTATTCAACAAAGCAGAATAATATGAAGCTACATACTCTTTGTTATTCCCCAGGGCTGTGCAGGGCCTGAACAGTGCTGCGTGTCGTCTCACCAGGGCTGTGTGCAGTCTCACCAGGGCTGTGTGGAGTCTCACTGGTGCTGTGTGCGGTGTCTCCCCAGGGCTATGCAGTCTCCCCAGGGCTATGCAGTCTCACCAGGGCTGTGCATTCTCACCAGGGCTGTGTGCAGCATCTCCCCAGGGCTGCACATTCTCCCCAGGGTTGTGCATTCTCCCCAGGGCTGCATGCAGCGTTTCTCCAGGGCTGTGTAATCTCCCTAGGGCTGTGTGTGGCATCTAACCACTGCTATACATTCTCACCAAGGCTGTGCGGAGTGCCAGGGCACTGCCACCGCTGCAGCCGCTACGACCCTGGCATTTCTGCCACTGACTCCAAGCTGTAAAGGGACCTCAAATCCCAGCAATACATTATACAGCAGTGCAGAATACCACCAGGGCTGTGGTAGTGTATCTCCAGGGTTGTGCATTCTCACCAGGGCTGTGCGCAGCATCTCCCCAAGGCTGTGAATTCTCCCCAAGGCTGTGTGCGGCGTCTCTTCAGGGCTGTGCATTCTCCCCAGGGCTCTGTGCGGCCTCTCCCCAGTGCTATGCATTTTCCCTAGGGCTGTTTGCAGCATCTCCCCAGGGCTGTGTGCGGCGTCTCACCAGGGCTGTGGTTTCTCCCTGGGGCTGCGTTCAGCGTCCCTCTAGGGCCGTGCAGTCTCCTCAGGGCTGTGTGTGACATCTAACCAGGGCTATGCATTCTCACCAGGGCTGTATGCAGCATTTCCTCAGGGCCATGCAGCATCTCTCCAGGGGTTTGCAGTCTTCCCAGTAGGGTTGCCACCTGTCCAGGATGCACCCAGACAGTCCGGGTTTTGAATGCTGTGTCCGGGTTTCATGGCAGTAGAAACCCGGACACAAGGGGGTTGATTTACTAACCTTATAAACACACCACGAACATGTATACACCTCGGTAGTGTGTCCCCTCCCAGCATGATCTATGGGTGGAATCTAAACACCTTTGTAGTGTGTACACACCCAGCAGGTGTGTTGTGCAAAGCCTTGCATGAATTGCAAGGTGATGTTGTGTAAATTAGCTCTATGATGTGTTGCTTGCGTTGATGAATGCAGGAATGTAAATGCATGAGCTAACCATTTTTGTCTAAACTGTGAAGCAGCATTATATATGCATCATGTGCATGGTTTTTCCATATATGGCATTAGTGGAAATATGCTTTTAGAGACTTTTTGGTTGATAAATACGTTTTGCTGTGTGAAAATCACACGCACCTGGTGCGTGCGTGTGTTTAGGTTAGTAAATCACCCCCAAGATGTCAGGGAGAGAGGGGCAACCAAAATTAAGATAGGGGCTACTGGGCCCCCACTGGAAATAGTCTCAACTGTGATATTTACATATGAATGGGTGGCGCTATTTACATATGAACATGCCATGGCTCATTCCCCCAAGTTGCTAGAGTGTTCGGGTTTCACTTGAAGAAAAAGTGTGCGGCGTCTCACCAGGCTGTTCGGATTGTCGCGGGTGTGGGCGATAAGGCGGAGGAGGCAATGTACGGCCGAACCGGTGCTGTAAAAGACAGCCCCCATGAGGCCCCACAAGGCTGCCACGGTCCCCAGCAAGCATGGGACCTGAATTTAAGTGGACTGTAGGTGAACATAGCAGCAAAAGCTGTTTTTGTATTTAACCAGCAATTCATTTTTAACATTTTATTTTTGGCTGGCGTTCCTCTTTGAATGCAAATGTTGATGTATACATGCACTTTAAAGTGTAGATGGCTTGCCAGTCCTTGGATGTAGTGGTGCATTTGTTTTATGTTGTTAGAAGTTTTTCCTTTTTTTGTCACCTGGTGATCCTGCCCCCAACAAACTTTCTGTCCTGAGGTGACAACACTCATTCACTGTACTGTAAGAAGCAGAAATATCACCCTAGACCAGAGCTGCAGAACACATTCTCCTCTCGTTTTCTCAATAATATAGAAGGTGGTGTTCAGTAGTCCTCAGAAATATAGGACTTCTGGCAGATTAATATATACAACAGTATAATAAATCTAACTCAATTGTATATTTATCAGTCTGAAAAGGAAGTTGATTGAAAAAGTTCCCTTTAATGAGGAGGGGTGAATAAGGTGGGTACATTATTTACAGGCATTACATGTAGTAAAGTAACAATAAAAATATTTATTTGAGTTTACATTTCTGTGCGAAGCAGACTGTGACATAAGATTTATAGGAGCAGAAATCTAATGTGATTAGGCTAATGTCTTCTTTATTTACACAAATTAAAAAGAAATATGTATCTTTCCCGTTAACAGTTACTCAGGGAAAGTATGCAGATATTGTGCTTCATTCATAACCTCTGGTGACACGCGCAAAGCTGAAATTCCTAGTGAAAGGCTCACACGAGTCCTCATAGCTCTCCGGACTCTGGAATGCTGGGATCTTGCTCAGAGCCCAGGGCATGGCTTCGTCTTTTTCACTGCTAGCAAAGCATAAAACAGCTTAATACACAGAATGAATACATATATGAGAGGTGTTTTACCATCCACCATTTTTGTTTTTGCCCATCCAATTCTGAGATTTGCACAGCTCTGCCACACAGCAGTGTCCTATCTAGCAGGGAAGGGGACCTGATTTTTCCTTGCTGCAGTTCAGTAACTTTTACATGTCTCCTCTCTACCCTCACCTTGAGAATGAACAGTGAAAGTAGAGGCAGCACACTGATAAGCTGATAAGCTCATCTCTTCTTCCAATTATCAGCATGGCTACTCCAGAAGGAAGGACAGTGTCAGCATCAATTCTGATTTGAGGATCTACAGCCGAGTAATTTTTTTTTTTTTTAGAAGAAAAAGATGAGCCTTTCTGGTGCACAATATTTTTAAAAAAGTGTAAGTAAATCTAGACGACCTCGTCTTCGTTACAAGACCCGTTTGTTACCTAAATATAGAGGAGGGGCTAACGCACCAAATATTACTATACAGCAGCTATTTTGGTGCACATTATGGACTGGTTTCATCATGTAGACAATAGGCTCTGCGTGTGTTTAGAGAATTTCTTGTCAAAAGTAGATCTATGTGCTCTACCTTGGATCCAATCCTCCCAGCGCAAAGTTTTTTCTCTTTTCCGGTTCTTACTATGCAAACTTTACAGGTATGGGATCGTTGTTTAGCACTAATCCCTTTGTCCACCTATCATGGAACAATGATTCCTCTGTTTAATAATCCTGACTTTCCACCAGCAATGTATGAGCTAAAGTTTGGAACAGTTGAATGTGTGCCACATGACATATATTTGGTGGAGTTAGCCTTTTATCCAGAAATTTTGGCAGGGGGTATTCGTATAATTCGAGCAGACCCTATGATTGCTCTTCTTTTGATGATCCCTGGACCTAATAAATCGGTTAAGGGAGACATTCTTTGATTCTTTCTCATTGTAGCATGCGCTTGACATTGGCGCTCCTCTGCAGTTCCCACATTGGCAGAATGGGTCATGGAAATTGACCACATTGCAGACCTTGAACGTTTATTGGCTGTGAAATATGACAGCTGGGATAAATATCGGAAAATTTGGTCTCCTTGGTCGCGTTTCAGGAACTCCCTGAACCTTAGGGAATGAATTGCCACTTCTGACTATACAAAAATTAAACAGTGTGTTAGGGTATAGCTAGGTGATGGATTAATATCATAAATGCGTGTATATGTATGTTATGTGGATCTATATATGTTTATACCTGTTTATATATAAGTAAATCACCCCCCCCTTTTTTCCCCCCCTGTATTTCTTAACATAGATATACTTTTAAATTACTACGATTTGTTGTCCCCCTTCCCGTTTTCCTTTTTTTACATTTTTTATGTGCGCTAACAGACAGCTGAATTTAAGTATATATTTTTAATGTTTTGTTTGTTTTTATTGTTTGTAACTTTGAAACTTTAATAAACTTAAATTAAACAAAAAGAGTATAAATATATTAATTCTGAAAATGTTTTAGTATAAAAATCTGGAAAGGTTACAGGCAACCATATAAATAATGTGCACAAAGTTGGAGTAAGCGCTTGTGGAGAATACTTCTGTCCCCGTGCAGATCTATAGGAAGGTCCCGCTCAAAGCTCTGTGATGGCCCAATCCTAATTCTGCTCCTGGAACATTAGGATGGTCAACTAACAAGGAAAAAGATGCAAAAAACCTGTTGGATAGCAGAGACGAGTTAGCTAGAAAAAACAATTAAAAAAGAAATCAACTTCTAAATCCTTTAATTAAACACCAAAAATATGTTTCATGACAAATAGTCACCTTTATGGACAACTCTATGGAAAATAAAAGGATACAAAAAAGAAGAGTGCGTAGGGAACCAATAAAATACATGTGTATTGTAAAGTAAGCCACAAATAATACGTTACAAACAGGGAAGAAAGAGTACTGGTAATTATTTTTGAAGAATATATCAGTTTGTCTAATTAGAAATGTTAGTCTGTCTAAAATGAATCTAAAAATAACATTGGCATTGATTAATATTAGTATTATTTTATCTTTTTTGGGTTTTGGTGCCATGTTATCTCTTATGTTTACCACTAGATGTCTTCAAGCTATGGTCTTTTACTATTCACATCATTATATTTTAACGTGATCTTTATGTGCTTTTATGATTTTCACATTTATAATATGTACTGCATATTGATATACTATACTATTTATTAAGCTATTTTCCAAGCCAAACTTTTAGATCACTTGATATTTGCGCAGCTGTTTTTCAAATCTACATTATCTGTAATAAAAAATATTATAATTAATTTTAGTGCACACAAACACAATATAATTTCTATTTTTTCTTCTTAATTTAAAAGATGAAAATGTACTGAGTTAAAAGATGCCTATTATGTAAAGCCTTAAAATTGTGTGTGCCCTTGAAAATGTACAGTACTTAAAAGGCGATGCTTTAAAAAAACTTTACAGCAGAGCTAACCATAAAAATTTAGCCTAGAATTAGTCCTGTCCTTCTAGTGTGCAGGTCTATACCTAATATGCATTATCCAATAGCCATTCATGTATAAACAAGCATCCTAAGTGTGTGCATGGATTTATATGGTCCTACTGAAATGCAATTGTATTGCAGGAAAAAAGATTAAATGCAGCCTTTGCTGTATCTTACATTCGAACACATATGTTTCAGGAGCGCTTCGTTTGAATCAGCAAATGCAAAAGACAGTCCGCATATTTAAGCCTAACACACCAAGCTATGTAGGGCAATAACTTCAAAACAAAACTAATTTTCTTCAGCAAGAGGTTGAACTTGATGGACCTGTGTCTTTATTCAACCTCAAATATTATGTAACTATGTAACTATGAAGACCTAAAGATAAAATTGAGTGTGTAGCAACATGGCAGATATCAGAGGTAGAGAAAGATCTGCTGGGGATATAAGAGAAAGATCTAGACTCAGCAATAGCATGCAATACCAAGCTGCAGCTAACAAAGCAAGAAGGATACAATCCTGCATTAAAAGATGAATTTTTAAAAAATATTAAAAACATAATTCTACAACATTATAACCGCTGGTTAGGCCTCATTTGGAGTATGCAGTTCAGTTTTAGTCACCTGTTCTCAGGAAGAATGTCCTTGCACTAGAGAAAGTTCAGCTAAGGGCAACAAAATTAAAGAGGGGGATGAAGGGCCTGAGTTATTAAGATCGATTAAAAAAATTTAACTTGTTCTCCTTAAAAAAGAGATGCCTAAGAGGTGATATGATTACAATTTACAAACTCATTATTGGGGGCTGCGGTATAGGGAATAATCTATTTAAACTATGGACTTTGAGGAACACCCCAGACTACAACAAGAAGTTGGACGAGACACGATTCAATATCAGACTGCTTAAGGGGTTGTTTTACTGTCAGAGCAGTAAAATATGTGGAATTCCCTTCCGCAGTTAGAATTATTAGCAGAAATTATTGATAACTTTAAAAAACACTTGGAGGAGTTTCTCGGTTCACAGAATTTACAGGGCTATGGGAGATGTTAGCGACACCTGTACACACTCAGACATACATCCACACACATATATGTTGAACTGGAAGGACCTAAATCTTTATTCAACCTTACCAACTATGATACAATCAGACTCAAATAAATAATTAATTAAATAATATTTATAATAAATAAATAATTATTTATGCATATTTTTCGATGTTTTGTCTGGAGTTCTACCTTAACTGTAATATCACTTAGCGTGGCAATTAGTATTTCTTTACCCCTCTTTCTGTGTATAACATGCTTCTTTCGGACAAACTGGCGGCCTAATGTTTTGTTGTGCAATCTTACTTACTGGTATCTTAGCAGAAGGGTTATTGTGTATAGCTGTGCTGAATACAATCAGTCATCTTTATAAACATTCCAGAGTGAATGGCTGTGAGTAGAAATACACACTTGGATCAGAATGCCTGCAGCACAGAGGAAGTTTGGACAGATGTCAATTTCTGTAAACATTTTCAATTGTACTTTCTTGAGCCTAAGGCGGTTTCATGTCTTAAGCAAGAGGCTCTGTTCTCTCTGTTCAGAATATTTTGAAATGAACCTTTTGTTTACTTCAGACTCCCATGGATAATTTAGTGTTAAGTAGATATTCATAGTCTTTTGACGTGGATAGGGGTCTGTAGCCACAGAGATAGTCCTGTAATTTCAGGGCATACGTGAAGGTAGATATACAGCAGAGGAAAGTGGAGAGTAGCTGGCCCGATAACTGCTGGTGGAGGCTGCCAGGGGTGCACTTGGAGACACAGGGCACACACAGGGGCGCACTTGGAGACATAGGGTGCACAGGGGCACATTTGGAGACAGGGCAAGCAGCAAGCACAGGGTGGATTTGGAGACTCAGGTGCACATAGGTAAACATAGGAAAAATGGGATGCACAGGGTAGATCTGGAGACTTGGGACGCACAGGGCACCCTTGCAGACATGAGGTGCAGGAGGTACAGAGACAAAGAGATGTGAAAAGAGCTAAGATGCCTAGCACTGGAGGCATGGTGGGGGAAGTGGGGGCAGCTTAGTAGTAGCAATGCCGTGTTTGAACCTGAGCCACGTATTGTCTGTAACTTTAAGAGAGCTATATTCTGACAGACCACAGCTCCAGCACTCTGGGTAAAACATGTAAGTTCCAGTGGTTATACACTGGAGAGAAGACCCAATGCTGGATCCTGGGACAGATGAGTTTTACATTATCCCCCACCCCCATCGCAATCCTAGTTTCAATGGAAAGTGGAGATGGAATTTTCTTACCAGGTTGGGAGCCAACACATCAGATTCAGGATCTTTCTTCCAGTCTACTAGGTACTTAACTATTACACTAGGAATCTTGGAGTCCAGGATCTGGTGAACCTCATATTCCTGGGATGGATTGGTTGAACGACTAGCTAGAGATGAAGGACAGGAAAGCCTATTTAGGACCAAAGGTTTAAGTAAGGAAGTAGCTCAAGGTTTAAGGAAGGAAGTAGCTCAAGTGGAAAAGGAATGTGAGAATTCTTTGGATGCCAGAAGGTCTAGAGAGTTTGGAGTTGTGGGCCCAATGTAGGAGTTCAGTTCTCAACTCCAGAGACACTAGAGGGGAAATAGTCAGTGGAAATAGTGAATTCCTGGATAGAGACCAGGGCCAGAATGCAAATAGTTGAATTGGAATAAAAAATTTGTATTCAGTAGGAGCTTCAGAATCTTAGAAATCAAATAGCATGAGAGTGTATTAATTCTAAAGTTGGCGGTCCTGGGCTTGAAAAGCGATAACAAAATTGAACCTAGAGAAGAACAAGACCAAAGGGCTTGCCTGAGGTCTAGGCAATGTGCAGTTTGTAAATACCAGAGGTTTCTATGATCCAAGTAAATAGTCATATAGAGACATCACCACACCTCAAGAACCAGTTTAACAGCAAGCAGGGCCGGTGCAAGTATTTTTGTCAATTCAGACGAAGGTGCATTTTTCCGCCCCCCCCCCAACAGCTTTTTACACCCCCCCGTCCGCAGAGCGATCGAACACATGGCAAAATGTTGCAAACGCAAAAAATAGGGCTTGCTCTATGGAATGCTGGCAAAGTTTTGCCACGCGTTCGATCGCACTGCGGGAGGGGGGGGCGTGGAAGCGGTGCCATTGAATACATTGCACCGCCACGCCCCCTCCCATCCCAAAACGCGGGGGGGATGTTTCACAGCGATCGCGGTGTGTTCCAGCAGCTACTGCTCTGGAACGCACGCACTTTCGGTGTGAACAAGCCCTTACAATTCAGGAGAAGGCAGAATGGGGAGAGACAAGAAAAACAAACATAGACATGGTGCAGGCATCTTACGATTTTATGATCAGGAGGAGAGTGTTTTTTTTTCTCCATCTCTCCCCACTGTGCCTCCTCCTGATCGTAATAAGCTGCCTACTGCATGTGTAACACATGGTTCAGGCAGCTTACGATCTGGAGTAGGCAGTGTGAGGAGAGAGGAAAAAAAAACCAAACAAACATATAATACACATGGTGCAGAGGCAGCATACAATCAGGAGGAGGAAGGGTTAACACTTACCTAAGCAGTCCAAGATGAGAAGCACACTCCACAGGGGGCACATTCAGAGATCCAGATGGCAGCAGTGCAGTCACAGTGAATCGGGCACTGTACGGACACAGGCAGCATGTGACACGGACAGCATGCTCAGCTGACCAGAAAGCAGAGAAGTTATTGGTGGGGGCGGGGCCGAGCTTACAGCAGCCAAAGCCTGTATCCCCATCTATGCTGCAGCCACACATGAAGCGTGCGCACCAGGGACAAGGTAGCGGCGGGGACGAGCTTACAACTGCGGCGACCAAAGCCCAGAGCTCCGTCCATTGCTGTCACTTCTACAATTTTTTCCGCCCTCACCCTTGGGCGCCCTCAGGCGGCCGCTTGACTAGCCTTACGGTAGCGCCGGGCCTGACAGCAAGTAGTGTTCATTCCCCAATGGCATTGTTTTTCTCTGCTGAGAAGAATTCTTTAGAGAAGAAAGTGCTCAGGAGCTTAGGCCCATTCAATGCCTTCCATGCTTCAAAGCGTGGAAGGCTTCCACTGCATCAGAAGGCATTGGGGCTGGTTTCTTTCTGAGTGAGAGCTACAACAGTAGTTGTAGTAGTAGTTGAATGGCTGGGAATAGTTTTTTAATCATAGAAAGTTCTGTGTAGTACTGTTGGAGAGGCCAGTTGGAGGTAGCAGCTACTTTTTTAGGGTCCATGAAAAGACCATATTCAGAGACTATATAGCCCTGGAAAGACACCTGAAGGAATTCGAAGAAATATTCCTCAGTGTTAGAATATAGTCCACATTGCAAAATGGACATGATGTCTGTGTATGGGCAGATTCATGGAAAAAATGAGTATATACTCCAGGTAGACGACTACACACTACTAGATTAGATCTAGGAAGATTTTGTTGACAAAGAGCTGGAAGACTGCAGGTGCTTTGCAAAGACTGAAAGGCATTACCAAGTATTTGTGGTGACTGTCCAGGGTATTAAATGCAGTCATTAATTTTTCTTCAACCTTGATGCAAATTAAGTGGTGAGTCTTGTAAATCTAACTTAAAAAATATTTAGACTCCAAGGAAGTGATCAAAGAGCTACATAATAAGGGGCAGTAGGTAATGGCTTCTTAACTGTAATGGCATTTAATCCACAGAAATCTAGACAGAGAGAGACATCTTTTTTATCTAGAAAGAAGAACCTAGTCCCACTAGGAAAAGTAGATTTGCAGATAAAGCCTTCTTTGAAGATTTTCAGTGAAGTATGCAGACATTGCTTTGGTCTCCAAGAATGTGACAGGATGCACCCCTGCTTTAGATGGAGTAGAGCCTGGAATTATGTTGGTGGTGCAGTCGTAGGGACAATGTGGTAGAAACTGATCTGAATTGCACTTGTAGATTATGTCTAAGTAACCTCAGAGATAGCTAGAAGTAGAGGACTTGCTGTCATGACCTAGGTGAGGCATGTAAAATGTCAGCTGGGGCCCCTGGTGATTAACTGAAGGGAGATCCTATCCAGCACTGGGGACAGTAGTTTGAACCAGGGAAGGCCCATGATGAGCAAAAACTGGCTTGTGGTAGAATAAGGAAAGTTGTGGTAAAGCATGCCAAAAGGCATCTGAGGTACGGATAGTTCCACAGGTAAGGATAGTTCCATCTACAGCAGGGAGTTAGGAGATAAACCAAACTTTTTGCCGAGGAATAGAGAAACTAATTTGTCACATCCTAAAAGCCTTCCAAGGTAAGTCATTCAAAATTACCATCAACCATTCATTGATCATTGTACCCGTGAGTCGCTGCTTAACCTCATTAAAATTAAAAGTGTGTTGTTTTCCAGATTTTGCTATAGTCTGGCGGGTACGCAAAAATAAATAGGTGGTAAACTCTTCAATTTCAAGCAACTGCTGCAGTTTCTTGTTCAAAAGGGTCTCCCAGGGATTCCATGGAAGGTCATTATATAAGAGAGTTCTAAGTGTTGGAAATGACAGCATTTACTGTAAAAAAAATTTGGGACAGCCCGTCTAATGTAGGCAGCCTTATACAAATGTGAGGATGAGTTAACTAAGTGTTTGGTCTGAGAGAGACATGGGATCCCTCTGTTTGCAACACAGTACCACCAGCTTCCACACAGAGAAC
Source organism: Nanorana parkeri (assembly GCF_000935625.1). Classification (NCBI taxonomy): domain Eukaryota; kingdom Metazoa; phylum Chordata; class Amphibia; order Anura; family Dicroglossidae; genus Nanorana; species Nanorana parkeri. The sequence goes on from NW_017306282.1 coordinate 356,766, forward strand.
AGCAGCACCCAAAACAGAGTACAAATAGCATTAGTAACAGCAGCTTGCTCAGTCAGCCCCAGCAAACACACTGAAATACTGAACGAGATTGTGTGGGCCGTAATCTGCGAGATAATTCCAGTAACATCCCTCCAGAAAATTGAGATCCCTGGGCAATCCCAGAAGAAATGTCATATATCAGCAGATTGAGCAGAAAATCTCCAACAAGAGTAGGAGGCATCCCGGTAAATCCTCGCAAGTTGAGCCGGTGTATAATATGTATTTTAAATTGAATTAGCCGATCCCTAACGTAGACCAAGTGAGAAAAGGGATAGTCCCAAACATCTTCCCAATCATCATTGAAAAGATTCGGCACATCCATCACCCACTATATCCTCAAGGAAGACCATGGACACAAGCAGCATCAAATAAAGCCCGGTACACCACCGACAAGGGCTTCCATAAACCATCTCGCCTGAGGAGAAACTCCAAATGAGACATGCTAAGGAGGCATCCCAAATCCCCTAACTGCTCCTGAAAAGCATGTCTAATCTGAAGGTATCTGAAAAAGTACTGGTTAGGAAGACAGTACCTTGCCTTTAACTCATCAAAAGACGCCAGCGAACCAGCCGAAGCCAGATGAGCCAAATATGAAGTCAGGCATATCTAGAAAGTGAGGCAGATGTGGATTGTTTCAGAGAGGGGTATGTGGAGACAATGGGTGACATCTGGATGCAAAAGCCTGCACACAGAATCCCAAGCGTTAACAGTGGCCTTCATGGAGCTAGTAAGAGGATAAGGTGCCTCCACTCCTCTATAGACCAAACCAGTAAGAGCAGCATAGGATCCCAAAGAGGCAGCATCTGTCACTACAGCTGCATCACTATCATTTGCAGTGATTAACCACCAGCATCTGGCCAGCCAGGTAATATTTTTTAAGGTCAGTGAGAGCCAATCCAACTCGGGTGCAATGCTGTTGAAGGAGGGGGAAAAAAAGAGGGAAATAACTGATTCACCTTTCTATAAAAAGGAGTCTGGAACCTTCATTGGGGAATTGCGAAGGAAATAAAAAAAATAGGTAGGGCCTTAATTTTTATAAGGTTGGTTTTACCAATAAGAGTCAAGGGCAGATGGGCCCATGCATCCAATCTACACTTCACTATCGGGATTAAGGGAAGCAGGTTTAGTTAGTAGAAATCCCCAACAGATTTCGTAATTTGTACACTGACATATGTCATTTGGTCTACCCACTGAAGAGGAAGATCAGGGTCAGCCTGAGATCTAGTTAAGAGATCCAACGGTAAAATATGTGACTTCGATCAGTTCACCCACAATCCCGAGAACAAGGCAAAGGTATCCAGGATGTCCAGCACTGCATGCAGAGAGGGCCCAGCATCCAAAAGGAATAGAATAAGGTCATCAGTGTACAGCGCCGGACGTTTTTTTTAAAAGCACCCAACCGAAGTCCGAGCAATCCAGTAGATTACCTCAGAGCCACCGTCAGGGATTTCATCACAAAAGCAAACAAGCCAGGCGACAAAGGACACCCTTGATGCGTGCCTCGTTCCACAAAAAAGGGCTTGGAAAGGGCAGACATTTTGTTCAAGGATGTTCTCGGGTCACAATATAAAAAACGTATCAAGCAAATGGACTTTTAAGGTGAAGCTCAATGTAGAAGGAAATATCCACAAATACAAGGAAGATCTCTACATGGAGCAACCACCAGGGTTTAAGCAAGGACACAACCTATTGTGTAAACTCCATTAAAGCATCTACGGACTTAAGCAATCTGCAAGAATGTGGAATGAGAAAGTGAATGAAGAACTCATGAAAGAGGGATTCACAAGAAGCAAAGCAGATCCCTGTCTTTATTCCAGGAATTAAGAAGACAGATGGATGAACATCCTAATTTATGTTGATGACATTACAACCTGTTTTGAACAAGAAGGGGACTATAGTCAAATAGTGCACAAACTAAAACAAAACTTTGAAATCAAAGAGCTAGGAAACATCAGTCACTATCTGGGTATTCAAATAGAGAGAAATAGAAAGAGGTTGCAAAAACTTTGATACAATTCCATATGCAAGATGCAAAGGAAATAAAAACACCTATGGTACCAGGCTACCAAAAGTTCAATGAAGAAGAAGACTTGCTACCCAACAATGACATGTACTGCAGAGCAATCGGAAAGTTACTATACATTGCCACTGCAACAAGATCAGACATAGCGGCAGTAGTGGGCATACTCACTAGAAAAGTCGCAGCCCCCTGTCAGCGTGACTGGAATGCAGTAAAGAGGGTGATACAATACTTAACCTCCCTGGCGGTATTCCCGAAACAATTCTGATGAAGCTACGACTGCCAGCAGCGTCAAATCCAAAACTAGTTGGATATGCGGATGCTGATTGGGCCGGAGATTGCACAGACCGCAAATACACAAGTGATTACATCTTCCAGTATGAGGAAGGAACCATCAGTTGGTCTAACTAAAATCAAACAACTATTGCACTTTCCTTAACTGAAGCTGACTACATAGCAGTGGCACACGCTTGTCAAGAAGCAATATGGATTTGCCAGCTTTTAATGGACATGGGCATAGGCATGTCAAACCCCATCCCAATCTTTGAAGATAACCAGGGATGTATAAAGCTGACACAATCAGAAAGGGTCAACCCTAGAACTAAGCATATCGACGAGAAGTAACTTCTGCTTAGGGACACTCAAGAGCAAGCTATTATCGACATTCAATATTACTCATCGGAAGAAATTACTGCAGTTGCACTCACCAAGCCATTGCCAAAGTCTTGCAAAAATCTTTACAGCTTCCTTCAAGAAAAGCTAAACATCATATAGCAATGCATATGCTGTTGAGAAGGGGTGCTGGAAATGCAACAGCATATATGATTGTATTACTTGTGTAATTATGTCTTTTGAGCTGTATATGGTGCTGTAGTGCAATGATAGTATATGCTAGTCTTTGTATTCATGCTTATCTATGACAAATGAAGTTCTCTCTGTATGCTGTATAGCACTGTATTCTGATGTAAAGTCCTTATAAGCAAGTAAAAACGTAATTCGGCATTACTCAAGATCTCAGTGCTTCATGTAAACACATAACCAACACTAAGCAGGTTATATACTCCAATACATTGTTTCTGCACCCAAGGGTTGACCACCAGATTTTGAGCATTCATCCAGGTGGGGCGCAGCCCCTAAAATAATTAGAAGATGAGGTAGGGACAAACTTTGCTACCCTGTCCGGCACTAAATTCCAAGGCGTCAAAACCTTATAGGAGTTCTCCAGGGTAATAACGTTGGAAGAACTCTTAGACACACTCAACCAGATTGTGTTTAAAGTCAGCCATATCAACCATGCCACCCAGATCAGCCTCCCATTTTGACATATATGGGTGTTGCATGGGTACCGTCATGGAAATTAAGTCCCTATACAGGAAGGAAATTAGCCCCTATAAACTTTGTATCTTTAAAGCATCTGTCTTCAAAACTGGTCAACCAATGGGAGGACAAGGTAGGGCTTGGTATAAAAGAGGCAAGAAAGTGGCCAATTTGGGCATACCGAAAGCATTTGGAGGGCAGGTTTTCCAGTTTTTGGCAAGGTAGTCAATCGATTTTATCTCTTGGGTGGTAAGCAAATGATGGGCCTCCAGAGGACATAAATATGCCCAATATTTAAAGGCAGATGGTTCCTCAAGAGCTGGTGGAAATAAGGAGCAATGCAACACTCCTACAAGGGGAAGATGGGAGGGAGGGGAAATTCAATTACCGAAATATTTTATTGCATCCCATTGTTTGAGAGAGTGTATTAAGGTTGGATCCAGAAGTTTGGGTTGGTAGGTCGGAAGGAGCCAAAAAAAGAACGTAATTCTAATCATGAGATGTTATCTCTGTAATATTATGACAAGCAGAATAAGAACCATATAAACAAAATGACAGTTCACACTACAATCTTGAGTCTACAGTTCAAAGAACTTCCCTTATAACTTCTAATATCTCTTTATTTTACATTGGTGATGCAATGAGTACCGTTATTTTTTGGTACTTGCCGATACCGAGTACTGAGTACCAGTGCATTTGCCTCAATTATCAGGAAGTAGGGCAGCGGATAATGACCTGTCGCCCGGGTCCCTGATTGACTGTGAAGCCAGTGTACTAGCGACAGAACACCTGCTTTAGAGGCTGCCTGGCTTCCTGACCAATCAGGAAGCCGGACGGCAAGTCATGAGGTGCCGTCCAGCTTCCTGATTGGTCAGGAAGCCTGGCTGCTTAGCAACATGTGAAGCCGGCTTCCTAGCTAATCAGGAAGCTGGGCGGCACGCCAGGATCTGCCCCCCAGCTTCCTGATTGGCTAGGAAGCTGGCTTCACTTCTTCCTAGGCAGCCTGGCTTCCAGACCAATCAGGAAGCCCGGAGGCGGGCCATTATGTGCCACACAACTTCCTGATTAGTCAGGAAGCCAGGCTGCTTAGCCACACGTGAAGCCGGCTTCCTAGCCAAACAGGATGAAGTGCAGCACGTCATGATCCGCCTCCCAGCTTCCTGATTGGCTAGCAAGCCAGCTTCACTTGTTCCTAGGCAGCCTCACTTCCTGACCAATCAGGAAGTCTGGAGTCGGGTCATTATGTGCCGCCCGGCTTCCTGACTGGTTAGGAATCCAGGCTCCTTAGCATCATGTGAAGCCAGCTTCATAGCCAATCAGGAAGCCGGGAGGTGGGTCATAACCCACCGCCTGGCTTCCTGATTGGAAAGGAAGTTGGCTCCATGTTCCCTCGACACTGCTGGTCAGAGAGAGATCTCCGGTATCGGAGGTAAGTATCTGAGCATTTGGGCGAGTACGAGTACTCGCCCAAATACTCGGTATCCGTACCGGTGCATTCCTATTTTACATGCTACAATACTTTAATGATCTGTTCAGTCCTTTGATGGTTTCCCTTTAAATCTGTTACGTCTTCCCTGAATCACAATGCTTTTATTTATTGGCACAAGTTGTTCTAATTACCTTCTTAATTTACAGATCTATGAATCACTTTGTTCTTGTCACATCAATTTCTTCATCTCATAAATTCCACCAACTTCCTAGCTCTGTCAGAGAATCTGTCATCACTCCATAAACAAGTAGCTGATTGTCTTTGATTTAAATAGACAAATGAACTGGCTGCCAAGTTAAAGTGGTCTGATTTATTTTCTTTATGGATTACTCCTGGCTTTTATTTATTGTCAAGATGACTACAGCGCTTATCCTGTTTTTTTTTAAAATCAAGAAGGAAGACTTGTATTGATGACTGTTAGGTTAGTGATAGCAATTCCATATCACGTGCTAATTTTCCTCCTACAATTGTAAAGCAGGACTTATCAATAGAACTACAAAGACATCTGGAATGCCTACATTAAGTTTGTTTCCCCACCAGATTAGTTGTTACAGCATTTAAAGCTGAATTCTAGGCAGATGTAAAAAAGGCAACGCTGTATTCACTAATAAACCATTAAATGTATTTTATTCAGTTCAAGCAGTATAAGTATCTGAATTTGAAACTGTATTAGCCTCTTGCAGTTTCTGTACTGCAGAGTTCATATTGACAGAGGAAGAAGCAGATCAAGGAGCCCTTCACTTCATGTGCTGACAAGGAACATACTTGTAGCGCTCACCCCCGAAGGAGCCGCTGAGTATGACATAGGTTCTCCTACCTGTTGGTTCCAGCTACCGGTCCCTTTTGATCAGCAACAGCACACCGACACTCACGGACAGAATGGCTCGAGTCTTAGGGTTCTTTTGGGATATTTATTTGCAAGTTTCAACAGGAGAGAGAGGGTTTAGGATCTGTAGGATGCCATAGGAAATACTTCAGAGGACAGCTTTCTCCCTTAGCAACTGCTAATGCTGATATCGCTGTGATCTGGTCCCAGAGACCAATAGTAGTAACAATGCTGCAAATAGATACCTGGAATAGGGTGACGGATCTCCCTTGTGGGTCCCAGACGGACACTCGCACCAGCTCCTCTGCGGTACCCTTCAACAAGCAGACTCTCCCTCCATCCCAGCTTCCATCAGGTACTTTCCTCTTCAGGATCTGGAATCTCTGTGCCCTCAGCATCTGCAACTGCCAAGGAGCACTCCAGTTTAGTAGTAGTATCTTCCTAGAACAAGGTACCCATCACCTGCCACGTTTATGGGCCCAGCAAAGTATCAGTGTATCCTAGGCCTCTAGGCCCCTCAGCACCTGCCATGTGCTGAGGCCCAGGCCAGTTTCCTGCATCTCCACAGACCTCCTAGGGCGAGGCCCCTAGGGGGAAGAGTCCTCTCCACAGTGTCCCCAGACCTTTTATTACATGCCCTCAACCATGCCTCTGAGTCATCCTACTCAGGGATTGGCTAGGGTCAGGTGCATGGTCATAACCTGAGGATGGATCCTCCCTCACTGTATGCTAAGGCTCCCTTTTCCTCAGCAACAGGAGGAGCAATCGATCCAGCAGATTCAGGGACACCTATAGAATGCAGAGCTCTGTATAATCAGTAGCTAGACTGGTTACAGTCCAGGTATCTCTAAATTCAATAACGACATTTTAGAGGGTGCTACATACTGATAAAAGGAGAAAGCAGAATGACAGAGAGATGAGCTCATCACTGTGCTGCTTATCATTCACTGTCCAGTCACAGGGTGGAAGTAGGACCATGACAGCCTGGGCTCATATGCAATAAGTTGAATGATGATGGACATCATTCTGCCTGGAAGACTTAGAACATTTTGGCAGCAATAAATACCACTGAAGACAGCTCTAGATTTAAAGTGAATATTGCAGGCAAAGCTGCTTTTTTGTTTTTTAACTGACTATTTATTTTCTTTATCTACCTGGGCTTCTGCTTGAAGTATGAACTCGAATACTCTAAGCTGTACATATTCAAAATCAATTCAAGGTTTCAGTAGACTGTTACCTTTCAGAAAAAGCAATGCAGCTATAACATTAGTTTTATCTTTCAGATATGTTGATGGAGTCAAAAAACAATTTTGTGTGTCATAAGAACAAAACAAGAGGATAGCTTGGGATTTCAGTGACTGAGGTTTATGGAGGATGACATTTGCTAGTTTCTTCTGCTGAGATCCACAGTATTAGAGATAGGGAGCATCCTTCAAGATTTTCTTCTAATTTTACCCAAGGAGAAATGTTATAGTTTTGTAGGTAGTCCCCCAGTGACTTTGATTTCATGAACCAAAAGTCTGTATCTATTCTTCCTAAGATCATTTGCAGAAGGAATACTAATCTTGGAATAATAAACATTTAGATTATGTTGATCCTCACTAGCCATGAAAAGCTAAGTTCATCCCAAACCACTAAATTTTTGTTCCCTTGTTGTAGAAAAGAGGGGAAGGTGAGTTCAAGCAGCTTAAGAGGGTCTGCAGGAACTTTCATGCCAAGATATGTGATAGCCTCATTGCTCCAAATGAAAGAAAAAGAATGTTTATACCATATAAAATAATTCCCTTGAGCAAAAGGAAATCCCAAAAGTTGGAACTGTCTAATAAGTATTTAATCACATGTAAATGTCATCATAATAAATTTTAATGAAGTAGAAAAATTATAAACCACACAGGACATACATTTAAAAGTTACAAAATTCAAACAACTCCCCTACAGCAGCTCGGTAATGAATGTAGCTAGTAGCATAGATATAGTTAGCCTCCGTGGGTGGTAGGCAGTCACTTAGTGAGTGAATCCAATTCTGAAGAAACAAGTCGGATACAAAAGTATCATTGTAATTAAAGTGGTTACTCACTCCTTATGTTGCTTCAGTGCAGCGATCTACACAGGTCTCAAAGTATGGCAGTCCACACAATTTGGTGGTTTCTCAGCAATCACCCATAAACAGGGAGAGGAGAGATATCCATAGAGGGATTCAAGTTGAATGATCATGGAGGTCACTCTAGACCGTTCATCAAGATGAAGTTTGCTCCACAGAGTTCCTGGGAGCACGTGCACAAGAAGGCTGTAATCTCACTTATATGTAATGCCGAAGATAAATTCTGTTCATTCCGTTGCACAGTGAGGCCAGATGGATGTGTCTCCGAATGACGGGGCTCTTAGCCTGCAGACACCAGATCCAGTTGCCGTTATAATGTGCGGATGACCCAGGCTTGGTTCACTCGATAGCGAAGCCTCCAACCCGCCACGGGTTCAAAAGTATGTCAGATGTGTCAGAGCTGTGAGGGAAGTGGTAAGCACGCTAGCCCTAACGCGTTTCCCCCCAGCAAGTGGGGCTTCTTCATAGGGGCGTGGATGTCTTCTACTTGACAATGGTGGTTTATATACCACCATTATAATTAGTAAATTAATTAAATAATTGTTTAATCAATTAAACACATAAATCAGAAAGATCTTTTGTGAGCAGCTACTAACGCTAGCCCTGAAATCACATTATATCAGGATGACTATATGTCCAATGTCACGTTCTTCAAGTCCACGGTGTAGCCAATGTGCATACATAACTATACAGTGTATACAAATAATGTAGGGATGCTGAAATTCAATGTGATATATTCATATAAATGCCTGTGTGTTCTTAAATAAAAAACAAATAAAAAGACACAACGCATAATGAACTGCAATATGCAGTTCATTATGCGTTGTGTCTTTTTATTTATTTTTGAACCCGTGAACATACTTTTGAACCCGTGGCGGGTTGGAGGCTTCGCTATCGAGTTACGAGTGGTTACGCCACTCCATTTCCCTTGTGTGTATAGCATTAGTTTGATTAAGAGGCAATAAGCCACTTAGCTTTGGGAGTGTGCATTATATAGATACATCATGTTTGAGTGGGACACCATGATAACGAAGGTTAGGAAAGACTTAGGTGATGATCATGACAAAAGGACAACTGAGTGAAGCTTTAAAGGAGAACTTTGGGGTTAAGTCTTTTCCCCAGTCTTTTCCTCCCGTCACCCTAGGCTCAGTATACCGCGAGCTGTAGCTCGCGGTATACTGAGACGCCGCAGCTGAAGCGGATCCCGACAATTGTGCCGGGATCCGCCCAGCTGCGTGACTGACAGCTGGCTCTGCCTATCTAAATGCAGAGCCAGCTGTACCTGCCCCCTCCCCGTCCGTTCCGCCAGTCAGCACTGACGGATCGAGAGGTGAGCGAACGCCGGTATGTGTTCGCTCACCTCCCGATCTACTGAGCCAACCTGTGGCAGTCTCATTGTCACAGGTCGGCTAGAACTATGAGGTGAGTGGAAAGCACTCACCTCATAGTTCTCCTTTAAGGATGTGAAATTTTAATTAAATAAGGCCTATGAAAATAAATCCCATCTTTACTGGAATAAAGTTCATTTGGAAAAATATGCTGAGCATGATTTTTGCCCACAGGGGCTTAGACTACATATTTTTCCAAATATAAAAAATTTATCTAAAGAATTTAAAAAGAAATGGGAATATAATTTCAACATCTGTAGTCATTATATGTTAACAATGTTAATCGAACATTACACTGGACAATTAAATGTGGCCGATGAACATATAAGCAATCTGGGCACAGAAAAGGAGACATTTAAACATCATGACGAATTTGAAGTGACAATCTCAAATCTGAATTCACAGATAGAAACCTATAATAGGGACCTAGTGAACAACAAAGACTTGAAATTTGAGAGAGATAGGAATGCATATTTGTCGGGCTCAGCATATAGATGGGGGCAGCATAAAAATTGGAATAAGAAGAGAACCCCTAATATATCTGCCACTCACCAGACTGGAGCTGGCGGAGGTGGAGATATTTATTCAGAGGGGACTGAGTCAGGTCTGTCCTCGTCAGGAAACCTCCTTACCCCATCAGGGGAAATATAATACACGTTCACAGATACAAAAATACAGAGGGGGAGGTACCTGGAGAGACTCACAAACATCTGGGAGGAGACAAACACAAAGCTCAGAGAAGCCAGCTGAGAACACAAGTAGCAGAATAAGGTTACCACATAATAAAAGAGATGATGGACTTTTTTTAGGAGAGCTGACAGCTACACCTACAGTGCAAGAGGGAGCTTCACGTCAAGGGGAAAGAAGAGAAAAAACACAGGGAGGTCTACCAAATATCCAAAATACGAAAAAAAAAAACATTCTAGACCAGTACCTCCTAAAATGCCCCTAGAGGACAATCTACAAGTTATTAATTTCAGTCTCTATATCTTTTCAGCCGAGCAATTAAATTTAATCTCAAAGGGCTTGACTTTCTGTCTAGAGGCACCCCCAGACAAATTTGAAATAGTAAAGATGTGAACCTCTTTGCAAGAAAACTCTTATTAAAACAAATACATGATAAGGAAACCCAACCACTAGGGGGTATCCTGAAGGACTGGAAAGATTTTTCCAGAAAGAACTATAGAGCTTTAAGGGACCTGAGAGAACTCTGGGAGGAGGGACATGTTGTGGACGATGAGGAGGAGGCAGAAGAGATGCTGCCCAGTAAGTTGCTCTTTAGATGTGATCCAAAACTTTTCCACCCTTGTCACAAAACCTGAACATTTGGAATTTCGTCAAAAGAGTCAGTGAGGACATTATGGGGGGTCTCCCTACTAAGATCAGAGAGGACAACCTTAGTCCATCACATAGAAAGGCTCTTGATGAATTAAAAGAAAATAAACATATAGTGATAAAACCCGCCGACAAGGGTGGAAATGTGGTCATTATGACCAATGAATTTTACAGCGGGATGGTTATGAGGATTCTGGGTAACACCTCTTGGTATCAACACATTGAGGCAACTGAGGTGGGGACCTTCCAATTTGAACTGGAAAAGATACTAGAGGTACTCTGGAATTGGGCCTCATTGAGAAAGGAACACTTGACTTTCTCAGGACTCCTTTTCCCAGAGCGCAGGTCTTTTATGCACTCCCCAAGATCCATAAGTGTCTGGATAAACCCCCAGGGAGACCTATCGTCATCGGCTGTGGGTGACTCACCGAGAATATAAGTGCCTATGTGGATCACTTTCTTCGACCGCATGTTGAATCCCTGGCCTCGCATGTTAGAGACACCCCACATCTAATCTCTATCATTGAAGATCTGGAAGTACCATCCGACACACTACTGGTGGGTTTGGATGTTGAGGCTACTCAATACCACACTCCAAGGGTTTAGAGATGACTGACAGATTCCTGGCCACATTAGGAACTTCAGAAAATGAACACAATGCTTTCCTGTACATCTAAAAGGTAGTCAATATGAGGACCCACTAGTGAGATTAATCTTAACCTTTAATAACCAACATAATGAGGTTTCCAGGATTCTGAGTAGACACTGGCACTGTCTAACAAAAGACTCCAGGATATCTAAATTCCTTCGTAATAAACCCACCATAATATATCGCCAATGTCCATCCCTTAAAGATAAATTAACTAACTGTGAATACGATACTAATAAAGGCAAATGTTGCAAATACCAGGGGACTTTCCAGTGCCAAAAATTCAAGTTTTGCAGATACATTCAAACTGGAACAGAAATAACCACCCCCAGAGGAAAAAAGATTCAAACTCGCCACTTTGCCAACTGTGAGACCAAAGGGGTAATATATTTAATACTCTGCAAATGCGATATGTTTTATGTGGGTAAAACCAAACGTATGCTTAAAAATAGAATCTCAGATCATCTGGTAGACATTGCGGCCCGAGACCTGAGATCGCCAGTGGTAAGGCATTTTGTTAATGTACATAAAATACATGTGATTAACCTCTTGCCGTCCGCCCGTAGTAAAAAAACGGACATGAATTATTTTATACAATATATTTTTGGAAACCCAGGAACTGACTTTATCTGCTTTGATCGGTTACGCCACCCCATTTCCCTTGTATGTATAGAAAAAGAATGTTTAATCTGGTTGGCTAAAAGAAAAGTCAAATTAGCATTTAATATTTTTGACTTAAGTAGGTTAATATAAAATGACTTAAGGCCCCAGGTTTTATAAATTATTTTTAAATTTTTGTGAGGAAAATTATTAGAGAGGAGACCTATCAATAGTTATCTTCAAAAATAGACAATTTGTGGCATGTCGGAAGGCCATGCATAAAACACTGGTCTTTTTTTTTGTATTACACTTTTAAACTGTGGTTCCAGATAACAGATGAAGAAAACAAGGGCTATATACATGGGTAAGTGGGTCTCTCCAGAGCTATGTGACAACTTGTTCTTTCTTTGATTGAAAAGTTTTCATATAGTTGAGGGGGCTCATGACCTGGTGAATGAATCAATTGGTGTCGGGTGGTTGCTAAATAAGAAGACACATCTATTATGTCTGGAGTGAAGAGGAATTGCTCTGGGCCCACTCTGTGAGATGTAGGGTGATGTTTCCAATCTTTGGGCAGCATGGTAACTTCACACCCATTCCCCCAGGAAGAAGTGATACTCCCAGATAGAGGGTAGCAAGCTGAGAGGGAGTGCCCCTATGTTTCCATGTCTGTTACAATCAAGAATTCCATGCGTTTGACTTAACTGCTGACAAATTGCATGTTAACTTCTACACATTAGACAGATTAGACAGATTTGGGATAGAGGGTGATGCTGTATCCGAAATCTGCATGCAACAAGTTGATAACATTTACAAAGAAACTATTACATAAGTTATACGTAAGAAGGGATTTGTTCAACTCACATTTAGGATTTTTTTTTATCTTAAGAATATTTGAACTGTACTTTCTAAGCTTGTTTTTACCTTCCAAGGTAACTGGAGTTTTTCTTCATTTTCTTTTTAATTTTAAACTAGCTAATAATTTCTTTAGAGTACACAACAACTATTTAGAGTAGACAACATTTTTGCCATCTGTAGCAATTCTTGCCCCTAGTCATGTGCTCTACATTTTACATGATTGTTTTTCAACTTAATAAGTAAAGTGCTAAATCTAGCTCTGATATATGTAACAGTTCCTATGGGTTGTAGTGGTGCCATCATGGCTTGGAGTGTGCAATAGAGGTGAAACGATCCAGTGACAAAGCATCTGTCCATACCTCCCTCCTCCCACAGGGGATGACTGAAAGAACCTTCCTATGTCATCAGTGTTTTGCAAACGAAGTCTCCTTCCACTCCCATGTAATTACCTCACATGTTGCCATCTTGAGCCTCCTGGGCTGCATCCTTAAAATAGGAAGCAGACCAGAGGGATCAGTAGCATAGCAGCGGTTTGTTAACATGCCCCCTGTCTAAATGGGTTGAGGGCAAAGTAGGCCTGATAAGTAGGTCTAATAGCCCCCTGATGCTTCCATAAAGAGTAACTATCACCTGCACTGTATTGTTATAAAGGGGGCTTGCCCTGGGCTATAGTCAGGAATAGTCACTGCGTATCAGTTTGCTGTGTTCAAGGCATTTTCCAACTGATGTGTACTGTAGTTAGCTTTATTATATGTTATTTTGGTTGAACCTGTCAATTTGTAAGCTGTTTAAAGGGTAAATACACTTATAAACTAACCCCCCCACCTCCTATCAAAAAGTTCTCACAGCCCTAGGCTGCCTATCGCAGGCCAGTAGTTACTTACTGTCGGTTTCCAAATTAATATACAATTTACAATTTTTACACCATGGGGTGTATTTTTTTTCTAAAGGCATATTTTAAGTACCAGGGAATGTGATGTTCAAATAAAAACTTATCTTGTTGTCTTCTAAAGGATAATTTTGAGCATTGTGTGATTATTTGAAGCTAATGCAAAATCTGATTTTGTGTGTTTATGTGTCAAAATACATCCAAGCTTTATATCATGCTAATTTGATGAGAGGTTTCACCACAACATTCATTATGAAACTGAATGCCCTAATTAGGCAAATAGGAAGATTATCTACAAGCTGTGCCAGCTGCTTGTGTAACATTAATTGTTCTGTTAAGGGTTGCTTAAATCAACTTATGAAACAAGTGCTGGGTAAAATGTACTGAGGTCCATGTGAATGTGCTAAATGTTGGCTAGGATATAGGGCAGCCTTGTATCACAATGGTCTAAATGGTCCTTCCTTCAATGGTAGGTCCATCCAAACCGTTAATTAAATTCATAAGACTCTGTTTACTCAAAGGGACCCGTGGCCATGCACCTAAGGCAACAGGGTTAGAGGACAGCATTGCAGAATTTACTACTGAAGTTTACGTTTTGATTAAGTTTTTACCTTGCTGGACTTTTCGGTACACTGCTGTATAAACAAAAAGAAGCTGAAATTAAAGTGTATACAAACCCTAATAAAATTACATTTAGTTTGCTAAAGCATTGTGTGTCGTATGCAATTGCCATTTTTTTTAAATGAAATACCTGAGTGGACATTTTCTAATCCTATATTCCATCTGCTGATCTCCTGCATCTCCTGCAGCCTTTTTGCAGCCACTCTCTGTCTACATGAACTCCAGCAGTGGCTGTGTGGCATTTCTCAGCGTAGGCTTACTGGATAATGTATGTTGAAATGGCCACTTTTAGTCTTCAACAGGAGAGCATGTGAAAAGGTGACAATGTAAGAAAAGTTTGGAGACAGAGAGGTTTTTGCTGCTCTATAATAGGAAGTACCTGAACAAGGACCTTCATGGCAGGATCGTCAGGTACTATTATAATGAAACCGCACATTTACGAACATTGAAAATTAATTTTGAAATTACATCAACATGTTAAAACTTATATGGGAGTTTAGTGATTACGTTTACATACATTTTACACATCACAGAAAAAAAGATGCAGAGGCTGCCAAGGGGAGTTTCTGGATGGAACATACAGTGGTTTTGTGCATTGCTTATTTATTATGGTCAACAAAACAAGATTTAAACTAATATTTCTATTTTTTCTTCAGTTAAGTACATAATATTGCTTAAAGGAGAACTATGAGATGAGGAGAACTAGCCGACCTGTGACAATGAGACTGTCACAGGTCAGATCAGTAGATCGGGAGGTGAGCGAACACATACCAGGTTCGCTCACCTCTCGATCCTGTCACGGCTGTCTGCCGTGACAGGGGCTGGATTCCCCTCTCCCTCGCTCCGATCTGCCAGCGCTGACTGGCGGAACGGACGGGGAGGGGGCGGGTACAGCTGGCTCTGCCTCTAGATAGGCAGAGCCAGCTGTCACTCACGCAGCTGGGCGGATCCCGTCATCTACGTCGGGATCCACTCCGGCTGCGGCGTCTCAGTATACTGAGCTTAGGGAAATGGGAGGACGCTAGTTTGTGTCCTCCCGTTACCGTAAGGAGAACTATGGGGAAAAACACTGACCCCCATAGTTCTCCTTTAATAAATGTTTCCCATTTGAGCTTGCAGGAGACACTTCAGACCCTCTTTCAGATGTATTTCTGTTTCTTTATTCCTTCACTTGGAAAAGGCCTGATACTTACATAGTTCAGTAGCTCAAGCTGAGATTCACACACATAGGTAAATGAATCCGTGCACTGACTTCACCCCATTTATTCCCCTCCCTCTGCAGTACTACATCAAAGGTTTCAATAAGAGACAGGAATCAACTTCTGCTGTGCCCTCTCTTTAGAAAATCCATAGTACTCTGGGTTTTAACCACTTATGATTTATTAAAGCTAAACTCCAGAAAAACAGATAAATACAGAGATGAAACCCATATAAGAAAGCTGTTTTATCTGCCAAATGTTTGTATCTCTGTAGGCCCCTCAATGAGATCTTAGAGAATCTTGGTTAGATGATGGAATGTTCGTATCTCTGTAGCCCCTCATGTGTTCCTAAGGAATCTTGGTTAAGTGATGGAATGTTTTTATCTCTGTAGCCCCTCAATTATATCCTAGCGGATCTTGGTTAGATGATGGAATGTTTGCTTCTCTGTAGGCCCCTCAATGTGTTCCTAAGGAATCTTGATTAGGTGACGGAATGTTTGTATGTCTTTAGCCCATCAAGGATATCCTAAGTGTTATGGTAAGCTCAGAGTACCTGTCAGGGTTTACCGTTCTCCTTTGAGAATCCCAGCCAGGATTTCCAGAAGATCCGCTACTAATAGATCTCACAGAGTCCAGGCCAGTATGGCTAGTAATTAAAGCTAGTTAATATTCCAGACCAGGACTTCGAGTGTACCCTGAGGCTGGGCGTGTCGTCTCTCTGACACACAAGGGTATTTAAGGACTAGCTCTGCAAGGAGCTGGTGCTGTGTCTTTTTGCCAGCTTCCTGTTTGTCTAAAGAGCTTATACTTCTGCTGGTTTCTCGTTGCTGACCCGGACCGCCTGACCCTTCTTCACTTGCTGCCCACCCAGATCTTCTGCCTTGAACTCTGCCTGGATCTGAATCTTGTCTCCGCATTGGAGCCCTCTTGTTCTCGTCCATCCCTTGACGGGGCAACCCTGGGGATCGCAACCTGTTACCAGCAAGCAGTCAAGCCCATCTCCACCACCAGGAGCTCTGGCGAACATCGGCTGGTGGTTAGCCTCCGCCCCTTAGGGAAGCCCGTGTCACCTGCCAAGGGGTGTCACCCTAACACTAGGGGATCTTGATTAAACAATGGAATGTTTGTATCTCTGTAGGCCCCTTAACGAGATTCTAGGGGATCGTAGTTAGATGATGGAATGTTTGCATCTCAGTAGCCTCTCAATGAGATCCTAGGGGATCTTGGTTAAATTATGGAATGTTTGTATCTTTGTAGGCCCCTCAATGATCAATTGACTGGGATTGATTTTTGGGCTAATAGCTCTTGTTTTCCCCGATACAGCCAGTGCCCACATTACTTCCCCTCCCTACTCCACAGACACGCACATGCCATTTTACCCAATGTGTAATTGCATGTTTGTAGAAAATTCATTGATTAGAATAATCATTTAGCTGCAGATTATACAGCCATGATCTGATGACTATAAGTGACTTCATTTCAAGATTTCAAGTTCAGCCGGTCACATTATATTATTCTAAAATATACTGTAAATCTGAAATCAAGTACAGTCATGCTTCAGGTTTGAACTTCAGGTAAACAGAAAATTTCATAGATGAAAATTTTTTCCATGATATATGGAAAATGTTTTCCCTAATAAAGGATTTGTCTTTGCTGTACACGGATGACAAGAGACCAATGCCAAGTCAATTTCAGGTACTTACACTGCTTGCATTTAATAATACATTAAATAATGTATTAATGATTACAGAGCTGCATGAATTTTTCTCCTGTATATCTGCTGAGTTCAGCTTCAAGAATATTATAAAAAGTTGTTGTTTTTTAAAAATAGTAGGGCTGTGGAAATTAAAGATTAATTTCTCGATTAATCGTTAAACTTTTTGATCGATTAAAATTGTTTTGATCGCTAATGAAAACACTCACCTCTCCGCCGGTTTCTGGGAGTCCCGTCAGCGATCCAGTGATGTCACGGACATCGACGTCAGCGGATTCCTCCCCCCTTCCCCAAGTGGCTCTGTCGGCTAACCAAGGGAAGGGGGAGGAGTCCGGTGACGTAGATGTCTGTGACGTCACCGGACTCCTCCCCCTTCGTTAGCCGACCGAGCCACTTGGGCTGGTGAGTCTGCCCAAGAAACTTTCTGCATGAGCGCAGGCCAAGGCATTGGCCTATACACATATAGCACAGCAATTAAGTAATCAAATGAACTAGGATCACACTAATCCAGCACGTTATTATTCTGAGTTGCCCCACTCAGGGGCGTATTTACTGTGAGGCAAAGTAGGCGTTTGCCTAGGGCGGCACCTTCCTGGGGGGCGGCCGTAGTCAAACGCCTATGTTGTGAAGAGGAGGGGAGAGCTGGAGCCCGTCTGTGTGTAGGAGTGGAGGGCGGCTTGCCTGCTTGTGAAGAGGGTGGGAGGACGGATGGAGTCGGACAGCGCAGCCGATGGATGGGATCGTGACTCAGAAAACTAAAAGCAGCCGGCGGCCACTTACTTGATCTCACTGCTTCCTGGGTCACAGAGCCGCTGTGACCCAGGAAGCAGTGAGATCGATTAAGTGGCCGCCGGCTGCTTTTTGTTCTCCAGTCACAATCCCATCCGTCGGCTGCGCTGTCCGGCTCCATCCGTCCTCTTCACAAGCAGGCAAGCCGCCCTCCACAAGCAGGCAAGCCGCCCTCGGCTGCGCTGTCCGGCTCCATCCGTCCTCCCACCCTCTTCAGAAGCAGGCAAGCCGCCCTCCACTCCTACACACAGACGGGCTC
>NW_017306282.1:375796-378507 GCF_000935625.1 Nanorana parkeri
ATCCTCCCGGGGGGGGGGGTGTCGCTGGGCTGGGCGGGCTTGTAATCTCTGCCTGCGACTAGAGTTAAACCCCCCCCGGGGGGGTGCTAGTAAGGTGACGAGGGCGGCGGGAGCTTGGCTTGCCTAGGGCAGCCAAATACATAAATACACCACTGGCCCCACTCAAGCGGCGGCCATATTGAGTGGGGCACGTGAGATTAATAACGTGCTGGATTAGTGTGATCCTAGTTCATGTTATTACTTCATTGCTGTGCTGTATGTGTATAGGCCAATGTAGTTGGATCTGTATGTGCGTTATAATTAATCGAAATTAATCGATTAAAAATGTTTTCGATTAATCAAACACGAAAATTTTAATCATTACCAGCCCTAAAAAATAGCAATTTCTTTATAGCTGATCTTATGACTGCTAATCTCCCAATTACAGTAATTCAGTACAGGCTGAGTGTAATAGTTCTAATACACGGATATGTTACAATTTACAATTTCTTTTGTTTACTAAATTCCCGTGTTTGACATCACTCATTTTTGTCCTACTGTTGCTGCCAGCGGGAAACTATTTTCTTCCTTATGAGCCAAAAACAACTTTTACTGAACTGCAAATGCATATGTGAATGATCGTCCGTAAACATTAATAGAAGTGTGTCATAAAACTGGAGGAAAGGCAAAGTAGTGTGTTTTTACAGAGCACTGACGTTTATTTTTTTCTTCTTTTTTATTTACTCGTTTAAAAAAAATGCTCACGCATTGAAGATGCATTAAAGCTGAACTCCAACTCTACCTTCAGCCTTGGACAGTTGGCTCTTCTCCTGCACTAAAATGGTTTAATCTGATTTCACTGCACACTGTGTTCACAATGTGCATTAGAAGCTGCAGCATGTTAGATGGAGCCCGCCTCATTTCCTGGCTGGAGGACATCCATAATCATCTAGCCTTTCCTTCCCAGACATACTGTCCCTGGCCCGCCCATTTCATGCATTGGATTTTAGTACCTTCAATCTTGAAAGCTCAACCCATTACATAGGACAGGCTTTATGCAAATAAAAGGCAAACTGCCCAGGAATGCAACCTTAAGAGCATGTTGATATTTGCATCACTCCCCCCCTCCCAAATAATAGGCCAAATGTAATCACCCCTCCACTGCCCATGTCACAGGTGGAGTGTGGAACAGCAGCACCTCCATGCCACTATACAAGGGCATTATTGCACAACGGGTGACTTCGGGTCGGCCGAACATGCTCAGCATGTTTGGCCGACACGAAGTGTAGAAGGAGTTCGACTCAGCCAATCCAACATCCGGATCGGCTAAGCCGAACCTCCGGCAGGCTACTCGCTGCTGTTCGGTCTATTCTTATAGATGCTGAACAGCAGTGAGTGAATAGCCGAATGCTTCGGCTGTTCTGCTTGGTCCCTCTGTGGTACCGAGCAGAACAGAAAAATAGTTTAAAAAGTAGAAAAAAATAAATAGAAAACGATTGTGCAGAGCTAGCAATGACAGCTAGCTCCGTCCAACAGTTTTCTATACGCCGGCGGTTCTGCTGCCATCAAAAAAAAAGGGGGAAAAAAATACTCTCCCGGGGAGCTCCGGGAGACTCCTGAACATTTGGATAACTAACTACAGATCTTCTGTGGATGTAGGCTCCCTCAAATCCTTCTGTCTCTTCATGTAATCCCAGACAGACCTGCTGACAGCTGAAGATAGTTCCTAATTACATTTGCTATATGTTTAAGGTCGTTGTACTGCTGCAGAATAAATGTGGGGCCAATCACACATGTTCCTGATGGTATGGCATGATGAATAAGTATCTGCTTGTATTTTTCAGTATTGAAGACACCATTGATCCTGACCAAATCTCCAACTCCATTGGTAGAAATGCAGCGCCAGACTTGCAAAGAACCTCCACCATGCTTCACTGTTGCCTGCAGACACTCATCATTGTACCGCTTCACAGCCCTTCCAGAGCACCTGCTGCCATTTGTCTGTGGCCCTGTGACCAAAAAGCCATACGTCTGACGTGGAAACAAGGTTAAGCAACTCAACTATGCACAAAAACATAGGAACTGGGTGCAGAAAAATGGCAGCAGGTGCTCTGGACTGATAAGTCAATGTTTGAATATTTGGCTGTAGCAGGAGGCAGTTTGTTCATCGAAGGGCTGGAGAGCGATACAATAATGAGTGTCTACAGGCAACAATGCTGAGAAATACAAGCAGATACTTATCCATCATGCCATACCATCAGTGAGGTGTGTATTTAGCCCCAAATTTATTATGCAGCAGGACAACGACCCCAAACATACAGCTAATGTCATTAAGAACTATCTTCAGCATAAAGAACAAGGAGTCCTGGAAGTGATAGTTTGGTTTGGCCCCCACGGAGCCCTGTTCTCAACATCATCGAGTCTGTTTGGGCTTACATGAAGAGACAGAAGGATTTGAGGCAGCCTACATCCACAGAAGATCTGTTGTTACTTTTCCAAAATGTTTGGAACAACCTACCTGCCGAATTCCTTCAAAAACCGTTTGCAAGTGTACCTAGAAGAAGGCAAAGAGTGTTCACACCAAACATTGATTTGATTTGGATTTCTCTTCTGCTCATTTACTTTCCATTTTGTTAATTGATAAAAAAAAACTATTAACACTTTAATTTCTGAAAGCATTCTTACTTTACAGCATTTTATTTTCACACCTGCCTAAAACCTTTGCAAAGATG
>NW_017306282.1:378812-379332 GCF_000935625.1 Nanorana parkeri
TATATATATATATATATATACATACAGATTACTGGAGTGGCTATTCCAGCTTTCAGTATGAAAACAAGATACAATTTTCGTCCAGACCTTATACTACTGGTATTCAGACGCTCTCCAGTCTGTGTCTGCAGCAATCCAGTGCAGCCTGGGTCTCTCTACCTCTGAGTGCTCACTACTTCCATAACAGGTGCAGGCTAATTAACAGAGAGGAGGTGTATCGGTTGGGAAACTGCTTAAGCCCGACTTAGCCAGTGAATTCTGCCCTTTTCAACTTCTCACTGACTTACACTGAGTTTGATAGATAGATAGATAGATAGATAGATAGATAGATAGATAGATAGATAGATAGATAGATAGATAGATAGATAGATAGATAGATAGATAGACCCCAGAACTCCATGGTATACACCATTCAGCAAAATGCCTTTGATTTTATTCTTGTAGATTCACTTTATGTAGGAAAAGTAATGTTAAAATACATCTAACGCTAAAAAGTTTTTTGTTTTTTTTTTTCATTTAA
>NW_017306282.1:380134-393716 GCF_000935625.1 Nanorana parkeri
TATATATATATATATATATACATACAGATTACTGGAGTGGCTATTCCAGCTTTCAGTATGAAAACAAGATACAATTTTCGTCCAGACCTTATACTACTGGTATTCAGACGCTCTCCAGTCTGTGTCTGCAGCAATCCAGTGCAGCCTGGGTCTCTCTACCTCTGAGTGCTCACTACTTCCATAACAGGTGCAGGCTAATTAACAGAGAGGAGGTGTATCGGTTGGGAAACTGCTTAAGCCGGATTAAACCAAGGTAGATAGATAGATAGATAGATAGATAGATAGATAGATAGATAGATAGATAGATAGATAGATAGATAGATAGATAGATAGACCCCAGAACTCCATGGTATACACCATTCAGCAAAATGCCTTTGATTTTATTCTTGTAGATTCACTTTATGTAGGAAAAGTAATGTTAAAATACATCTAACGCTAAAAAGTTTTTTGTTTTTTTTTTCATTTTAATAAGAGTAGGGGATGGTTAAAGCTTTTTTTTTTGCCATCTGTGTCCCATTGCATTTCCTTCATTTCCTGTCCTATGGAAACAACAGGAAGTGAGAGGAAATCTCTATAGAATGAGGAAAATGGCCTCTTAGTTATCACCAGGAACAGTGTCCACGTTAGAAGGACTCCCCAGGGGAACTTCTTATGCTGTTCTAGTGACAACTCAAATAATTCCTCCCCACACAGCTACCACTCATGTATCATTTACCTCTCCCCTTTTAGATTGTAAGCCCTCAGGGGCAGGGCCCTCCTTACCATCTTGTCTTGAATTGTATTGTGATTGTAATGTCTTCCTGATATTGTAAAGCGCTGCGCAAACTGTTGGCACTATATAAATACTATGTAACAATAATAATAACTCAAATTGTTGGCTGTTGCTTAGTTGTTAGATGCTGGTTGAGGATAACAATAACAGCTATTTTTGCCAACACACGAAGGCTAGCTTTGCGTTTCCGTGGGAGAATTTGAAAAATAGTGATGTGATACATGTACGTGATTTAAAGACTTTATACACGTTGTGTTGTCAGTTCAAATCTGTTTACAAAAGCATTCCTAAAAAGCACTGCCTCTTGTCTGCGTGACTGTTGCTTCATTTAGGCCAATACCCCAATAAGAAGGAACCTTTGTGCTAACTACTAGGGCAAGGAGGTAAAGGGATAGAATAAGGTCCAAGAACATTGTGTGCAAAGTGCTGGTGGCACGATTTGTGCAGTAAGAGTCATTTTGTTAATCAGTAAGAGATGAGCCTGTTTAGTAAAGTTCAGTGACGCTACCCTGCTGACCTGATCAGGATCTTAGCAAATGTTTGTTATATACCCCCCACAAACCTGACTGCTGTGACCCCACATTGCGCCATGTAGCTGCACACCAATGTGGCATATGCTGCTCTGATCAGGAGCTGTATTGTCTTTCTGTGATGTGATCTGCATTGTCCTCCTGTGATCCTAAATTGTTGTTACTGCATGTTAGCTCCAGGTCAGAGATTCACTAGGCAGTGAATTCGGGATCAGGATCACAGCCTGCACCTTTAAAAAAGTCAGCAATGGCAGTTTAACACTCATTTGTTTGTCCTCATAGATTGCCTTTAAATGAAACCTCTACCGAAGTAGTTTGGAAGCTGCCAATGCTAACCTCCTCTTTTAAAATCTCTAGCCATTTGGCTGGCATGCTGTTATGATAATCCACAGGCTTCAATACTCCAGTCACTGACCCAGACCAATAATGCAGATCAGGAAATCTGACTTCACCATGACTTTCCTGATGCTTGTTCCAGGTCAGTGACTTTGCAAAGGATTGAAGGCAGTGGACAACAGGCTTCTGAAGGTCAGCAACACAGCCCCATGTTTCTCTCAGCATAGGTTTTCTATAATAAATCCACCCATTAGGATGCGCTAACTTACATACAGGATTTGCTGGACTATTATAACAACAGTTTGCAATTCATCTAAGTTTGCAAGTTGTTGTTTGGCAGCAGATAGATAATAATTTAGCTCTTGTCACGAATGAAAGCATTTGGTTCTTAAGAGAGAGTCTTCCATTAAACGCAAACTATCTCATCTCATTAAGTATGCATGAGAACCTATGAATACGTGCAAGTATTTCTCTGTGTGTTTTAAAGCCATTTATTAGTGCTGTCAAAGAATGTATTTTTGAATTAATATCTGATTGCTGAAGGCATATGGGATTCATCCGATTACCAAACCCAAAATGTAAAAGACAAGTCCCCATCATACTGACTGCCAACAAGAAACATATGAAAAATGCACCAAATCCGCACGATTCTGGCCAGTGATGTGCACCGTAACATATCATTTTATCCCTCCGCAGGATATTTACACTATGGCCAGATGAGATGTTATTAGAATTAAATAAAAGCTACTAGTCAAGAAAAGATTATTCACACAAATGGAAGAATAGTGTCTTGGCTTCTGGCCAATAGGGTTTAGTATTAATATGAACAGGTCACATACCTGGGCAATGTACATGGACCATATAACATACATAAGCAGATGTTATCTTGAGTAAAAATCACTCTTCAATGTGTAGATTCAAAGATGTGGGTAATTGAGACTACATTACATGATCAAAAGTTTGCGGACATCTGATCTTTGTAAGCTTGGTGGATATCCTATTCCAAAACCATGAGTATTATTATACAGGATTTATATACCGCCAACATGGAGTCCTTCCTCACCTTCCCGCTTGTGGCTATACCAGACTGAACTCTTATGGAAAGGCTTTCCACAAGATTCTGGAGTGTGTCTGCGGGAGTTTGTTGGCATTACAGCCAAAAGAGCACTTGTGAGATCAAGTACTGATGTTGGATGAGAATCCCTGGCTCACAATCTGGTAATCTGATGTCCAATTCATCCCAAATGTGTTCGGTAGGGCTTAAGTAAGGGCTCTCTGCAGGACACTCAAGTGCCTCCACACCAAACTCATCAAGCCATGTCTTTATGAAGCTGAATTTGTGCATGGGACACAGTCATGTTGGATCAAAAAAGAACCTTCCCCAAACTTTCCTGACAGTTGGAACCACACTATTGTCTAAAATGTATTTGTACCCGGTAGCATTCACAGTACTCTTCACTGAAATGACATAAGCTCAATCATTTAGAGAGGTGCTCACATACTTTGGACCATACAATATGTATACATTTTTTATGCATACATAATTATTCGTGATATAATGCAATGGATGACCACAATGACTAATTGAAATGCTAAGTAGTTGGGTGGTGCTCAACTTTTGCAGGGAAAGTCAGGATTTACACAAAAAGTTAGCAATTTCTGGATAATTAGCAAGACACAGTTTACAAAGAAGATGACCACTGTGTATGCATTTTGCCATAGTGTGGAGGATTATCAAATGTTCTCTGGTGGTCATGTGGATGAGAGAGAGAGGTTGGGATGAACTTTAGCAGTGTTACCAAACAGCAGAGTGGGCAGTGGCGCAAAGCCTCCCAGTCATCTTGGAAAATCACACACATTGCAAAGCAGCTCTCTTCTCCCTTCTCTTATTTGTATCTCAGACCTTGTAAGGCTTGTTAAACTTACTGACAAAAATTAAGAGACTGGCCCCATTGTGGTTTTACAAATACCTTATTAATGCAGGAAAACAAAGTTTAAATATAAAACTTTATATATTTATAAAAAAAATTTTTTTATAAAAAATATATATATTTAAAGGGTATTTCACGTAGGCCCTTGTGGACAATACTGCCTTGGAGACTAACAATATGCCCACATATGGAGTGTTCAAAGAACAGAACATACTGATAGAAATATGAAGGCTACCATTTATGACTTCTTTCTGAAAATCCAAGCTGCTTCTTGCATCACTACTTTTTGAATCATTCAACTATTGAAGTCACAGGAAGTCAGAACTTCTGATTCCCGTACTTTGCCTTACTCAGTGATTCCAAAAATATTCAAACGTCTTCACATTAGTTAGAAGCCAGCATTATTAAGAGGAGAGTTCAGGAATGACTGTATACATGCTGAGGCTGATTTACTTAGGGAGTTGAGAATCTTCACACAATACATTGTGTGAACATTCACTTTTATTATCCAGTTATGTGAAAAGCAAATTCCTGTTTTCCTATTTCATCTACACACAACTGGGTAATTGAAGTGAATATTCAAACAAATGGTTGTGTCAAGATTCTCAGCTTCTTTAGTAAAAACATACTCAGAGAAATATGAAGGCTACCATTTATGACTTCTTTCTGAAAATCCAAGCTGCTTCTTGCATCACTACTTTTTGAATCATTCAACTATTGAAGTCACAGGAAGTCAGAACTTCTGATTCCCGTACTTTGCCTTACTCAGTGATTCCAAAAATATTCAAACGTCTTCACATTAGTTAGAAGCCAGCATTATTAAGAGGAGAGTTCAGGAATGACTGTATACATGCTGAGGCTGATTTACTTAGGGAGTTGAGAATCTTCACACAATACATTGTGTGAACATTCACTTTTATTATCCAGTTATGTGAAAAGCAAATTCCTGTTTTCCTATTTCATCTACACACAACTGGGTAATTGAAGTGAATATTCAAACAAATGGTTGTGTCAAGATTCTCAGCTTCTTTAGTAAATCAGCACAATTTTTAAGTATAGTTATGCTGCCACACGCAGTCTGTTTTGGTATTGTTTATCATGCATTTGTGTCTTGGTACATCCCTACATTTTACCCCATCGTTTTGTTTATATTGCAGTATGTTTGACACTGTTGTTCCTGTTTGGCAAATTCCTGTACCAGAGTGATGAACACCAGTTCGCTATTTAACCAATTGCTTTTCCATTCAGTCTCTGCTCTTGTGTGTGTTCAGATCTACCAAGTGCTCTGCTGTTGTTCCTGTTCTTTGTGTATGACCTTGGCTCTGGCTCACTGATCTCCTGGTTCCTGACTCCACCTATTGTCTCTGCTCATTCTGCTCTTAAAGTTCCCTGACCTGGTTTAGCTGACTACCCGCTTTGACATCTGACCTCTGGCTTGGCATCGACTATGTCTTGGAC
Source organism: Nanorana parkeri (assembly GCF_000935625.1). Lineage (NCBI taxonomy): Eukaryota > Metazoa > Chordata > Amphibia > Anura > Dicroglossidae > Nanorana > Nanorana parkeri. The sequence goes on from NW_017306282.1 coordinate 385,162, forward strand.
TTCCTCTATTGTCTTTTGCCATTTTTGTATTGTTTTTCTCAATAAACTCCTTTTATTTTTAACCTGCATTTAAGTTTTTGTCTGTTTTTTTGGTTCCCTAACAGTTGGAACCTGCCTGTGGATACCATCAACTTAGTAGGTTGTCATACTGTCCGTACAGACTGAATCTCGGAAGATATGTGCAAATACATAAATTGGTGGTTGAGATAGAACAATAGTTTTTTTTCACGTTAATGGGCATTGTGTTAAGGTAACCCATTCAACTGAATAGGCTGGCAACACACTAACACATCCCAAAAAATAGACACGCACCATTTTTGGCAATGGTAGTGCATGACAGATGAATTGCCTCATGGGTGCCATTTAATATGAATAGCACCACAATGCATTGACGCACCTAACGTGTGTTACTGGAACAAACTGCAGCAGAAAAGTGTGAACCTTGCCTTATGGAAATAGGTAAATGTTTGTAGCAAATTTGCTCTGTTCAATAAATATTAACTTAGTAAGCCATAAGAACATTGATGGATGATGGAAATGCAAACCAACACTAAGAAAGGGGATTTATGGCGCACTTATAGCCATATTAAATGGAAGTGTATGTCAACGCAAACTTTACAGGGCAAAAAAAACAAAAAAAACAACTCAGTTCATCTCTGCAACACTTTTAAAATCCCTGCAAGTACAGAAAAATATATGTTGTTGTGCCAGAAATGTGCTCAGTTCCTAATTCCTATTGTAAGCTGACATCACACATATAGGCATATTTCTAAAGCAATTAATATAACATTTAGCAAACATTTAGTGCAGGTAAATCTTTCTAGTGCTTTAAATTAGAAAGATTCACCTGTAATAAATGTATAGTGCATGTCACATTTACTTCTTTTTTATAAATGTACCCCATCCCAGATAGCAAGGATAACTTGCTACAAACTTGTGGCGGGGTGAAATTGTAATTTTGTTAACTTGCTGCACATATTCCTGGCAAGTTGTAGACTTGCAGAAAACTTGCAGCACAACTTCTAGTTGTCACTTTTTGAATTTGTAGCAAATTTGCTTGGCAAGTCTACAGCAAGAGTCCTGCAGGTCTTAGCAAGAGCTCTGCAAGCTCGCTGGTCTGGAGACTTGCAATGCAGACTTGATGTAATTGTGCAACAAAATTGTGAAGCTTGGCAAGTCTGCAATAGTTTAGCAAGTCATTTTCAAACTTGCAGCACAATTTCTTGCTATCTGGGATGGAGTCATCTCTTAAAAATGCATTTACGTGCCTTAACTATTACCAAAAATGTATCTTATTTGTGTATCACTCGGCTGTAGATCCTCAAATCATCGCTGACACTGTCCTTCCTTCTGAAGGGTGGCAATTTTTGTTCCCTATGGTCCCAGTGTATGTTGTAAGGCACCATCACTCCCGTGATGGACAACAATCTCAATACAGATTAGTAAATTCAACTTGAGATTGTAGTCCATCACAGGAGGGAGCTTTGACCAGTGGCCACTTTACAACACACACAGGACTCCTCTATTCCTCTAACACGGCAGATCTTGGCAAATCGGGAACAGGTAAGTGTGTTGCTTGTCAGGTGTGATATGGTGGATATGGGAGCCCACTAAGTGTAAGTCTATTTCTACACTTTAGAAGGATGCAGCTCAGGGGAAGAAAGACACTCCTTGCAAAATGAGTAAACAGTCAAAAAAAAATATTTAAAAAGGAAATGAGATAATACAATAATAAAATGTACAGCATAAAGTTTCTGGTGAGAATAAATTTGCTTATTGCCTTTTGTGGTTGAGAGAGGTTATATTTAGCCAAATCTGTTCTGAAGATGATCACGGATTTTGTCCACAGGGAGTTTTTTCAGCCCAAAACCTTCATGTTCGTTCCCTCTAAGCCTTGACCTCTGCGGATATAGAGCGATGTAGCCAAAAGACAGTCTGACTCATTCTGTTGGTTAGATGTGTTTACTGTAGTATGGGAATCAAGGTGGCTGTAAAACACCAAACGAAACCCAAAAAGGGAATCGTTTGCTGGAGGAATGCATTTTTATTGCTGTTTAAAGTGAAACTCAGGTCAATATGAAACATGCTTATTCAAGAGTTAAAAGGAATGTATTGTGCTTTGTATGTGTTTTCTTAATTTTTTATTATGTGCAGGATTAAAAAAAATATATACTTAATTTCACCTTTTAGTTAGTTAAAAACAAAATATTGCTTATACATATCTCGATATTATATATGTAATATCATCAGCCAGCAGTAGGGACCATTAGGTTCCTTTGTACATGTTTACAGTACCAGAAAAAAATGTGTGCTGTTCACAGAGCTGTATAGCTGAAGCTCATATTACACACACAGCTGAATGAGCTACTTAACCCCTTCCATCAACTGCCTTGTATACCTCCATAAGGAGTAATACAGCCTTTGAACACACATCATAAGTACACCCTTTATTAAATGTTGATTGATGAAACAAACTTTTTTTAAATGTAAAAAATAAAATTGACCCCCAAACCATTATAGTTTTCTTTAATTTTATTTATAACCAACTAGTAGAGAGACCACTTGTCCTCTATGGAGAGCACACATAATTTTCAAGGCAAGGAGGTGCAGAAACACACAAAGGTGTGCAGGAAATCCTAAATCTCCCAGAAGGATAATAACAGAGTCAGGGATTATGGTGGAAAAGTTGCTCATCCTTGCAGGTAACTAACCTGGAATATGTATTCAGGTCTGATTTCATTGACAGGATCCTTGCTATGGTGCACTGACTCAATGGGGTTGATTTACTAACCTTATAAACACACCACGAACGTGTATACACCTCTGCAGTGTGTTCCCTCCCAGCATGATCTATGGGTGGAATCTAAACACCTCTGTAATGTGTACACACCCAGCAGGTGTGTTGTGCAAAGCCCTGAAGGAATTCCAAGGTGATGTTGGGTAAATTAGCTCTATGTTGTGTTGCTTGCGTTGATGAATGCAAGGAATGTAAATGCATGAGCTAACCATTTTTGTCTAAACTGTGAAGCAGCATTATATATGCATCATGTGCATGATTTTTCCATATATGGCATTAGTGGAAATATGCTTTTAGAGACTTTTTGGTTGATAAATACGTTTTGCTGTGTGAAAATCACACACACCTGGTGTGTGTGTGTGTTTAGGTTAGTAAATCACCCCCATGATGTTTGTGCTGGTTGAGGTGAGGTTAGCTATGTGAAGATAACAAGCTGCTGTGGTAGTGCTTTTCTAATGTGGGTTAAAGCAACAAGTTCCCTTTAATGGAATCCTTCCCAGCAACTCATACTCATATAAGATCTGAATTGCTCTAGTTGGGCAACTCAATTACACTCTGTGCTCTCATGTAAAAGCACTCGGCCAATCACCAAGCAAAGAAAGCAAGTCACATGCCTCTATAGACCCAAAAATGTTTTCTCAGTGAACGGAACAGAAAACTAGAGTAGATAAGTTGGATCAGTTCACATAAGTCCAATTGTAATCTATGTAATTTGTAGACAAATTGTTTTTAATGGTTATCAATATAAGTGGAAGGTTTTTTTTTCTCAGTGCTCTGCTCTTTCAAAATGTAATGAAGACATCAAAACGGAAAAAAACAAACAATGCTCATCTCCTTGGGCACTGGAAACAGACCAAAACTACAGAGATTTCATTGGTCCATATTTTCCATCTGCAGTAAATATTGACCTCCCCAAGTCAACATGACAAACACAAATACAGCGCAGACAAAGTAAATTTCACTTAAAACCTCTGCATTATGACATCCACATTGATTAAGATGTAACAAATCTGAAGTTACTAACAAAGGTTGAATTATCCTGCTATTATTGTTTCCAGAATGCAACTAGTGCAGGGTAGTGGGGGCATTTCCAAGGGTATAAAGGTGTCAGTAGGTACAATAACACAATGAGAAAAAGGTAAAAAATAAATAAATATTAAATATATTTGAGTTCTGAGCATGGGGTGGACAATTGCAATTGTTACATTTCTAGTAGAACTACCTTTGTTCTTGGAGATACACCATGTTAAAAGAGGCATGGAATTTTGAAAATAATGTGATATTCAAAAAATAGGGATGTGGCTTTTTTAAGAGAAATGGTTAGTACAAATGTTTGGGCCAATTACTCCACTGGTGATGTCTAAAGCTGTGGACTGCATTAGACACTCTCCCCAGCTGGCATGGATCAGGTTGAGTGTTTCATGCCAGTAGGTTAGTTTTATATGCGTCTATCAGGTATCTAAGATATCACTCCTTTCCTAGCATCCAGTTTGTGCCGACATATATGACCAGCTTTATTTATTTTATTTTTTTACAAATTCTTTATTTAAAGAAGTTTTTCACAATTTTCCAGGGGTAACATAATAGGGGAAAAGGGAAGTACAGATAATACAAAAAAATTAAAATACAAAGTCAGAAATTCAAGGTATCACAGCGGCCCCACATGGGCCCATGGGGGGCAGGTGAAGGAAGCAATGCTGATTAAGTGAAGATATAGACGTCCAATCTAGTCCTTTCTGGGGATTGTAGGAATGCGTGCAAGGACCCTGGTTGTGTCAGTAACAAAGGATAGCAATGAGAGGCATTCCGGTTCTTCAGCCAGGGTTCTATTATATAAGTGTGGAATCGGGTCTCAGCATTATCTGGAAGCAGAGCAGCATCGGGGTTGAGGGGAGATAGGGAGGTAGGAAGGTGGGGGGTAGGAGGGATACATGGGATGGAAGGTTGGGGGGGAGTAAAGAAGAGAGGGGGATGCAGTATAGGTGGGGAGGAGAGAGTCGAGAAAAGGCGTAGGGTATGTTCTGTCCTGGAGATCTACCCAGTGTGTCCTTGGCGTAAGGCCGCATACTCCGGAGAGTTGAGAAACAGGAGCGTTTTGGCATGTGAAGGATATTATATTTGAGTCGGGGGGGTTTGCCCGCCCAGACGAAGGAGGTGAATAGGGTTCTCAGCCGTCGGAAGAAGGATGATGGGATCCTTATTGGATCCATCAAGGAGAAGGTGCCCTTAGACCATGTTCTAAGGTCGGAAGTGATAGCTGTAAGTAGCGGTGGAAAGTTGAGGGGGTATACCTGTGAAAGGTGTCGGGGGAGGTGTACTCCCAGGTATTTCAGGGAAGTTGGTTAGCACCCGTCGCAGCCGGGGTCCCGAGAGGGAAATGTGCATGGCAGACGACTTGTGCGAGTTGACTAAGAAGTTGGAAAGTTCGCCGTACTTGGCTATTTCGGATAATAGTAATGGAAGGGACACATCTGGGGAAGTGAGGAAGAACAGAAGGTCATCCGCGAAAGCGGCCACCTTGTGTTAGGCATGTCCCCTCTGGATCCCTTTTATGTCAGGATTAGAGCGGATAGTTCTGAGGAAGGGTTCCAGGGTGAGGATGAAGAGTAGGGGGGAGAGGGGGCACCCCTGGCGGGTGCCATTCGAAATGTGGAAAGGCGGAGAGAGGACCCCGTTCACTCGGACCCTCGCAGAAGGGTTGGAGTAGAGCGAGAGTATCCAGGTCTTCATGAAGGGTCCCAAACCAACCGCGTCTAAAGTGGAGGTAAGGAAATCCCAGTCCACCCTGTCGAACGCCTTCTCCACGTCGGTGGATAGTAGGACGCAGGGGGAGGCGGACGACAGGGCAGAGTGGATAAGTCCCATGGCTCGGGTGGTATTGTCCCTAGCTTCCCTCGTTGGGACAAAGCCCACCTGGTCTAGATGTATCAGATCCATGACCAGCTTTATAAGCTTTTCTGTTTGCTGGCAAGTGGCAAGTTGAATTCAGAGGCAGCTCTTTAATTAGGCAAATTAGGCGGTCGCCTTAGGCCTTGCGCTCCCGAGGTCCTCGCAGCCGCCTAGTTTGCCCTGTTAGAAGCCAGGTAGCATTGTGAGCTCTCAGCCCTGTCGCTGTTGACAGTGACAGGGCTGAAAATTCACCTGTTTCCACGATCGTCGCACGGACCATCGGCTCGGCCTATTGGACGGAGCTCCGCCCACCAGCCAATGAGAAGAGACCTCACTCCTGGGAGGGCGGAGTTTAACTTCAATAGCCGACGGAGACATGTCCTGCCAGCTCCCACCCGCAAGACACGGCCAGCCCAGCACAGTACAGGTATTTTTGCTTTTTTGCTTTTGCTTTCGTAAAGTTATGAAAATGTGCCAAAACTAAAGAAAATTTGTATTTCGTACGAATCCGAATTGAGTTTCGGATACGAATTACGAAATACGAAATAACGGATATTCCGAAACGGAACAAATTTTTTGACGGCGCACAAGTCTAATAGCCCTGTGCTGGTGAGACCCTACAGAGCCCAGGTGAGACCCTATAGGTTTAACCAGGGCTTTGTGGGGTCTCATCGGGGCTCTTTGGTGTCTCACCAGAGCTCTGTGGGGTCTCCCCGGGCTCTGTGGGTCTAACAAGGCTGGTTAGACCCCACAGAGCCTTGGTGAGGCTCCACAGAGCCGATGCCCTGGTGAGACGCCAGAGAGTTTTACAGAGCCCTGGTGCTGGTGAGAACCTACAGAGCCCTGGTGAGACCCTGCTGAGCCCTGGTTTTACCAGTGCTTTCTTGGGGTCTCATTAGGGCTCTTTGGGGTCTCACCAGGGCTCTGAGGGGTCTAACCAGGCTGGTGAGACCCTACAGAGCCCTGGTGCTGGTGAGACCCTACAGAGCCATGATTTAAACCAGGCCTCTGTGGGGTCTCACCAGGGCTTTGTGAGGTCTCACCAGCCCTGTTTAAACCCCACAGAGCCCTGTTGGGACCCTACAAAGCCCTGGTGAGACCCTACAGAGCCCGGGTAGGGCTCTTTCGGATTTCACCAGTGCTCTGTGGGGTCTAACCCAGCTGGTTAGACCCTACAGAGCACTGACGAGACCCTACAGAGCCCTGGTGAGACCCTACAGAGCGATGGGGCTCTGTGGGATCTCACCAGGGCTCTGTGGGGTATAACAAGGCTGGTTAGAGCCCTAGTGAGACCCCACATGGGCCTGCTACCCTGGTGAGACCCCCACAGAGCCTTGATGAGACCCCTGGTGAAATTCTACAGAGCCCATGTTTAACCAGGGCTCTGTAGGGTCTCACTAGGGCTCTGAGGGGTCTAACCAGGCTAGCAAGACCCCACATAGCCCTGATGAGACCCCTTGGAGCCCTGGTGAGACCTTACGGGGCCCTGGTGCTGGTGAGACCCCATGGAGCCCTGGTGAGACCCTACAGAGGCTTGGTTTAACCAGGGCTATGTGGGGTCTCGCCAGGGTACTTAGAGGTCTCACCAGGGTTCTGTGGGTCTACCAAGGCTGGTTAGAACTCACAGCGTCCTGGTGAGACCCCACAGAGCCCTGGTGAGACCTTACAGAGCCTTGGTTTAACCAGGGCTCTGTGGGATCTCACCAGGGCCCTGAGGGGTCTAACCAGGCTGGTGAGACCGCAGATAGCCATGGTGAGACCCCACAGAGCCCTGGTGAGATCCTACGGAGCCCTGGTGCTGATTTAACCAGGGCTCTGAGGGGGTCTTACCAGGGTGGTGAGACCCCACATAGCCCAGGTGAGACCCTGCGGAGCCGTGGTTTAATCAGGGCTCTGTGGGGTCTCACCAGGCTGGTGAGACCCCACATAGCCCTGGTGCTGGTGAGACCCTACAGGTTTAACCAGGGCTTTGTGGGGTCTCACCAGGGCTCTTTGGTGTCTACCGAGAGGTCTGTGGGGTCTCCCTGGGGCTCTGTGGGTCTAACAAGGCTGGTTAGGCCCACAGAGCCTTCGTGAGGCTCCAAAGAGCCCAGATGCCCTGGTGAGACCCCAAAGAGCTTTACAGAGTCCTGGTGCTGGTGAGAACCTACAGAGACCTGGTAAAACCCTGCTGAGCCCTGGTTGAGGTCTCACTAAGGGTCTGAGGGGTCTAACCAGGCTGGTGAGACCCCACATAGCCCTGGTGAGACCCTAGAGAGCCCTGGTTTAACCAGGCCTCTGTGGGGTCTCACCAGGGCTGTATAAACCCCACAGGGCCCTGTTGGGACCCTACAAAGCCCTGGTGAGACCCTCTAGAGCAGCGGTTCTCAACCTGTGGGTCGGGACCCCTTCGGGGGTCGAATGACAATTTGCCAGGGGTCGCCGGGAGTCTCCCGCTATTAGATAGCGGCTCCCGGCCGCCCGGGAGAGAAGAGTAAACCATTCGCTGCGATCGTTTTTTTAAAAATTATTTCTGACATCGGAGCCCCGGCCGCCTTAAGTCAGAAAATAAATAAATAAATCAGCATTGGAAGGCATAGCTACATTCCTATTGGCTATTTCACTTTGCAATAGCAAACTAGCTATTGCACCCACCCACTGCTGCTATCAATCAGCAGAGGGGGACCTTCAGTTCTCCATCAGGTCCCCATCTAGTGATTATCATCATTATTATTAATAATAAAAGCTGACACCCTCGCCTTGTGTTATATGGTTTGCCATTTTAGCTGTTACAACAGTGGTTCTCAACCTGTGGGTCGCTGTGTGATTTCTGCTGTGCTAGGTGAGAGTCCTCCTCAGCCCTCTCCTAGCGCAGCAGTGTCAGTTCTCC
>NW_017306282.1:393795-467472 GCF_000935625.1 Nanorana parkeri
ACCCCCCCCCCCCCCACACACACACACACACAAATCACAACCACCCTTTTCCCTTTTGTGGGCAACACCGACAGCATTCAATGCTTTTTATGTTTTAAAACTTTGTGGAAGTCTTTAGTCACATGATACTTCGGGATCCTCGTCCTGTGTGCCTCTTCTCTGGGGATGGGCGGTACTCACTGATGCAGAGAGAAGTGCTTATAACGATGTAGTAGTGTAATGCCCCCTAGTGGAATTCCTATAGGAATATATGGAGAATGCACTCCAGGGAGGAGAACAAGCAATGACTCATAACACATGGAACTGCTTTTCGAATGGCTATGATGAGGCTTGTGAAGTTCTCTCTGCCAGGGTCAACAATAGTGATAATTACCTAGTAGGGGATCAAAACTTGCCTTCCTCCACATATAAATAAAAACAATTGTAACGCCTGCTTTTAATTAACCACCTTACACCATACAAACAAAAAAAGCAGCATGCAGCCCGGACTATGGAAGCACCTGCCCCACTCCTCGGCGGAACCTGAGACACATAAAAACAGTCGACATTCTGTTTGTTTGAATCCCCCCAGAGAATGTTTCCCCCTTATGTTTTGAGAAAACTCTACCAGCTGTGCTTGTAGTTAATTCTTTGTGAACAAGTAAACTTAGCTGTCCCCGCAGAGCCCTCTGCACTGGGCTTTTGACCCTCCAAGTTATTTTTGGCAGAAATCTTGCAAATAAAAATATCCATTGGCACTGACTCTGCTTTGGAGCAGAGACAAAGCCCAGTAAAACAATCTGTGAGTCTGTCTCTAATTGAGACCATCGATAAACTCAGGCAATGTGTGCAACAGGCAGCTTTAGCCCACTACTGTGCAGGGATTGCTAGAATGACAATTTTTAAAACTGTTTTATTTAATCATATAAAGTATAAACATTAACACATAGTATAAATCCAGCATCTATCATCATACAGCTGAAAATAGGAGTCATATGGATTTTTGTAAAAGGGTGTATTAGTATCAAACACATAGTGGTTTACCAATGGATACAACATGTACAAAAACAGTTTTCTACCTAGTCCATGGTTAACTAGAGAGCAGTGGTAAAGATCACACATACATCATGTAGCTGTTGGTATGACATACTCTGTCATAGAAATGTTCCAATTCCATTTTGTATATTCATCTCCTCTATTTTGCTTTATACAAAGAGACATTCCCTCCCATCGTTTCTGCAAGCTTTGTGAACTTGGAACCTGTGGGGTGGGCACTGACATATGCTGTAGCTGGCGGTGGTTCTAGCTGCTGAGCCACCTTAGAACCTTGGATAGCTCCTTGCCTGATCTCCTGTGTATCCTCAGTTATACCTATTCAGATGCTGCTGAACTCTGACCTCCTTGCTCCTCCCTTGAACTTCCTATTTAAGCCATGCCTCTGCACTTCCTCTTTGCCAGATTATTGTGCTCCTGCCTTGATCTTTCTTCCTGCTCCCTCTGTGCTACAATCTACTCAAACTGCTTCCCGTGTACCGACCTTTGGCTGCTGATTCACCGACTACTCTCTCCGTCTCCTGCTACATACCTGATACCTTTGGCTCCTGACCTCGGCTTGTTCACTGACTACGCTTCTGCCTGCTCCTCCACCACTACTCTCTGCTTGTGTACCAAACCCGGCCTGTTATACTACGAATTACCTGCTGCTTCAGCTGCTGGACTCTGAGCCTGATCCCAGATCGTGACACATGGTCTCACAATAAATCTAAATTATATTGGCTTTGAAGCAAGTTTGACCATCAGCAATATTTCGGGCTATGAGTCAGCTTGTTTGGAAACATGTAGTCCTCTCTTTCAATAAAGCAGAAATGGTCTCATAAATTATATCTGTGTCGTCTAAGTTGCTATTTCTCATACGGCCGTATTCTACTGGTTTTTTTTCTGTCTTACTAATAACAGGTTCTAGTTTCCATACCATCTGTTCAATAAAACCTCAGAATTCTGAGAACAATTGTCACATTTATGGAAGTGCTAGACACCAGATATTTGAAATGAAAGAAAAGAGAAACAACTAGTAAGAAAATAAGAAGATACAGAGAACAAAAAGAAAGAAAGAAAGGAAAAAGTAGAATTATTTCAGTCTCTCCTACCTCACAAGGAACAGAGAACAATAGCTCCTCCTCTATCCGAAGTTTAAGAGCCTGTCCCTTCAGAGATAAAAAAAACTTTCCAATGATTTCCACTTTCCTAAACCATGTTGCAATGGCCAACAGTGTTGTTCAGACTGGCTGTCAGAAATTCTAATTTGGACCAGGAGTACAGGTCTGATCTGAGCTACTAAGCACCTTACTGCTGTAAGGAGGCGAGTGGCTAGCTATCCCACATATTTGGGTAGACGCGGAAAAGGAAGGCCCAACAGGTAATATATAGGAGTTTATGGCAGCTTTGGTGTGTTGAACGTTTTAGCAGATCCTGTACCGTTCCCCAAAAAGGCTGCAGTCCCAGAAAAGTCCAATTAATATGAAAAAAAGAGCCAATGTTGGAGTTGCATCAACAAAAATTTGGTGAGATGTCTGGATTATTTGAGTGTAAAAATTCCGGAGTATGGTACCGATGATACAGAATTTTGTATGAATTTTTCTAATATGTAGTGCAATAGAATATTTGCTGGCATTCAGCCATATATTCTCACTGTTCATTATTTAACACCCGTCCAATAATAGATTCCCGCTTAACCATATAGGCATGTATTAATGGAGGGTCTCTCAGAGAGGTAATTAGAATATGGTATATTGCTGAGATTAGACCAATCTAGACCCTTGTATAATTTATAAATAGGCAAAGATGGATTTGGAAGGCAACTTATACTCTTTCAGAATCAGAAACGGGAGATGCCTCTTAGGTTTGACATCTATTATTACTCTGAAATGAAAGAGTGGGCAATGTTTTCATGCTAGAAATATATTCGAGGTCAAACTAGTGGGCAGTTGTGGGGTCTGTAGGAAAGACGTTGAAGGAGGGCACTGGAGGTCAAGCAATATTTAAGTTTGTGGTGAGTCCATATTTCCTTGATCTGTATCATTTAGGTCAAAAGCTTAGTGCATGCCAAGTGTACTCTAACTGACCACAGTAGAGAATTTTAGTGAACCAGGAACAAACCATAAACTTTTTATTTCTGACCATCTATTTTGTTTGTGTAAAGAGTACCAGGACTGCCGGTAATGCCGCTTGTAGTTTGGGTGCATGTGCCATGGTCTTTGCCACACTATGATTTTTCCTAATAACATATCAACTTTGGTAGTTAGGTCATTTTAATGGCTGCTATTCTCCCTGTCAAGGATAAATGATATTGCTGCCATTGTTGCAACAGCTGTTTTAGTGACTTGAGTAGAGGGCGATGGTTAGCCTCATAAAGTGAGGAGACATGGGGAGTACATATATACCTAAATATTTCAGTTTGTTCCATTTAAATGGATAGGTCTGTTGTTAAGTTTGAATGGTATGTCTAAGTAAATTTATCGGCATAGCTTCTGTCTTGCCAGTGTTCAATTTATAACCTGACAGGGAGGAGTAAGTTGCTAATTCTTCATGAAGCGCCAGAAGGGAATTCAATGGATTCATAATGGTAAGAATTACATCATCTGCATAGATGACTAATTTGAATTGTTGTTGTTATAATTTATTGGCCAGTATTTTTATTGTATTAAAGATCTTTCGGAATTATAGAGAGAGAAAAAAAAGAGTATTTCTTCTCCAGGAGTACCTGCCATGAGTCCAATAACAAAGTTTGCCTCACTAATTGGCAAGATGCTCTAGAGTATAAAAGGGTATTTCTTGGTGGGAGCTTGCCCAGGAGTGTCATGTTGTCAAGGGCTGTGAGTAGGGGGAAATTAAAGTCAACTCCAAGGTTTGAAATTGTATGAAATTTGAGTGAAAATGTTTTGTAGAAATTAGGCTTTACCTGTATTAGGGGCATAGATGTTGCGGAAAGGTGACGCCATATCGGGTTCAATGTAGTAAGATATACAGTATTTACCCTGCCTATGGAGGGTGACTTTCAGAGGTGTTAAGGGACCAGTTTCAATCAGGAGAATGGCCACCCCTGCTTTTTTATTTTTTTGCTGAGGCTGCATAGACCTTGGATAATGTTTTTGGACAAATTTAAAAGTGCAGCAGGAGAGGTGGAGAAAATAAAGATCTACAGAATGAATAAAGCAGGAGCAGGGAGATCTTTGCATTGCAGTTCCATACAGCTTCCTCTTCAGAAAGGAGAACAGTGAGCAGCACAGTTCTGACATCACTAAATCTCACTTCATATCTAAAGGGGCTAGCAGTCAACTCAGTCAGCGGGTGAGAGTGAAAAAAACGCATTCCATTTTCTCAGAAAAAAAATGAATAATCATCTCACACCTTCCAACAACTTAGAATATGACAACAGGCTGTTGTGAGGTTCAGACTGGACAGGCTCTAGCAAAGCCCTACACAGTCTGGTCTTCTCCTGGCTGTTACAGACATGCATGGGCTCCATTATAAAGCTCCAAGTTTCAGTTTGTGCATGTTGCTTTCTTCAGGTACCCAAACATAACAATGATCTTTTGTGCTCACAACAAAATACGCAATTAGTGGAGATGTTTGAAACATTAGAACATTCTATTCCCCTGCTGTTACCTATTAAGAAAGAGACTGTGCAAAGTAGAAAGACAGCTCCTGTGGAGAAGAGTCAGTCGATCCTCAATGAGTAATTTTATTGGAAAACGTCAGGGTTTCTACTATTATATTTTTTTATATACAGTATACCTATGCCATTAATGTATTCATAAAAGACGAACAGCAATAGAAACATTTTCTCTGAAAGCTAGTAACTATAACCCTAACATTGGTTCTAAGCCTGGTTTTAACCCCAAACATAACATAACTCTATTCCTCACACTGGCCTTCAAGTAGAATTCAAATATTTTTTTTGCCATACATCTACCGCTAGTAAGCAGTAGATATATGCCCCAAAATAAAATTTAAAAAGTTGGCAAAAACCAACAAACTTACCTGTGTCGGTGCCGTTCACTCCCGGCTGCAGAAGTCCCGGCTTCCGAATGCTGTGAAGGAGGAAGTGTGGGCGGGAAAATGCGCAGTCCAGATCATCAGAAGGGAGAGAGTGAGAGTTGCCCAGAAGATAAATGGGCGCAGTCAGGCAGCCGGGAGCACGCACATCGGACAGACACTGTGGGAAACGAGGGGTCAGATCAGAGATCGGCACCAGTGCTGGAGGGACTGTGCAAAACGAGTGGAAGGAAGAAGCTGTTTGGACCAAGAGGAATCATATAAGGTAAGTCCATAAAGCAATATGGGGGGGTTCTAACTTTAATGTGACTTTAACGCTAGGTATGACCCTAGCTTCATATCTACCTGTAGACCTAAATCCACCCCTAGCTCTGTTTATAATCATAGACTTAACTGTAGTCCTAACATTAGTTCTACTCCTAGCTCTATATATAAGCCTAGACCTAACTCTTGTTCTACCCCTTACGGTATATATAACCTTAGACATAGCACTAGTTCTAACCCTAGCTTAACTCTACATCTACCCCATCTCTATATATAACCCTTAAATGTATCTAAAACAAGAACAAAATGTAATATATTACAGCTTACTAGTCCTTAGATGTGTTGGCTGAATTTTATTTTCATTTATTTTCACCTGGTGATCCCATCAGTAACACACTTCTAGTCCCTCACCATACTGTGTCTATGGAGGAGCAGCATTGTCACCCTAGGAGTATTAAGACTACAAAACACCTCTATTTCTCCTCTTCATCATGATATAGGAAGAAGGTGTATTACAGTTCACAAAGATAACTGTGAAAAATTTGTCCTAATAACAAGGGAGAGAACACATTTCTGTCAAGATCAACAGTTACTTTTTGCACTTATCAAACAGATATAACAAAACACTGTCAATGGTGTATTTAACCAACCAAAAGGGAGCAAAAAATGGAAAGATGCATTGTAGAATAGGGAACGTACTGGTACCAGATGGCATATGGTATGAGGCATTGTGGAATAGGGAATGCACAGCAAGGCATATGGAATGGGGCTGCAAGGAATTGGGAACATAAAGTATTGCATACAAAATTAGGTGGTATAAGGAACAATAAATGTACAGCATGGTAAACCTAATGAGGCTGGTGGCCAAGGTAATGTACAGTTTTGCATAAGGAATGAGGGAGTGTGGAATAAGGAATGTACAGCATGACATACAGAATGAGGAGGTGCAGAATAGGGAATGTAAAGCATGGCATATGGAATGAGGTGTTGTGCCAAAGGGAGTGCACAGCAGAGTAAGAGTAGTAACAAAGCACCTTAAAATAGCTTACTTCTCTTTCTGCTGCTGCTCCTTAGGCTGATCCCCATCGAAGTGGGACCAGCACATGATTTGAAAGCTCACCCGATCACTGTCATTTGTAAACGCAGAGGCTGGCAGAGGAAGTCTTCCTCTGTGGTACTCTGCATTAGATATCACCTGTCAGAGCCACAGAGGAAGTTAGTATTGAAAGACTTACCCTGCTTGCTTCTGTGTTTACAAACGTCGATGGGGTGAGCTGTCAAATTCTGTGCGGGTACTGCTCTGATGGAGAGCAGGATGGGGTCAAGCAACCCGTGCAACTGTTCACTGGGCTCATCCCTGTGAGCCTGACCAGGCTCACTATCCACCTCCCCCGCCACTCGGACTCCATAGCAGCTGAATGGGTTGCTATGCCTGTAGTTATGCCAAAGCTTACAGGAATCCAATATAAAATGGAAAATACATACACAGAGAGAGAAAGAGCTTAAGAAATCTTAGGTTTTAAGGTTATACGGAAAGTGAGAGGAAATCTCTGCAATGGGAGCAAATACATAAAATCCTTGTTTAAGTAGTGTGGGAAGGGTTAGAGCCTCTTTCAGGTATTAATTGCTTTCAACATGCTGATAGGTTAATTGCCTACGGTCTAAATTGGCCCTCATATGTATGCATGTGACATAGGATCCTTAGATTGCAACTATGTAAAAACACTGCGTAAATTGTCAGCACTATATAAATACCAGCAATATAAAAATTATTAATTAAAAAGATTTATTTGAGTTTTCCTCTATTTTAAGCCCAGAGGTAAATAGTCTAAAGCAATAAGTTTAGGCAGATGTGATCCATTTATGTTTTAATGAAAACATTTTGTGCAGTGAAATCTTCATGAGGTAAAGTGTATGCCAGGGCAAAATATAATAAAATGCAGTACACCTCTGTAATACCTGCACATTTCTTCATTTCAAAGGAAAGGATGTGAGCCCTAGCCACTTTCCTCATCTTCACAATATGGGGAGTAATTGTTCTGATATGAACTGGAAAGGCTCCTTGAGATATCAAAGGAAGTGAAGTGTGCAGAGGACAGTTCTACACTTCAGACACAATCAACAGGTATTGCTTTGCACTTATTAAACAGATATAGCAAAAAAGTTCAACCGTATATTTAACAGACCAAAATGGAGCATATAAGAGAAGTTCACTGTTAGGGTTTATATACACTTTAAACTTTAGTCAGCTAGTTCTCTCACCTAGTTCTCACTTTCCATTAAAAACTACAAGCTCCAAACTCCAAGCACCAAGAACAAACAATTGACATCGAAAAACAAATATGGAACACATTAAGAATATATAAATCTTGCTAAATTTTTTCAGATTCGGTCTGCTAC
This sequence comes from Nanorana parkeri, assembly GCF_000935625.1. NCBI lineage: Eukaryota > Metazoa > Chordata > Amphibia > Anura > Dicroglossidae > Nanorana > Nanorana parkeri. The sequence goes on from NW_017306282.1 coordinate 401,494, forward strand.
AGTTGGCTATCCAGATTTGCTAAACACATAGACTGTGCATAACCCTCCCCAATTTATTATGGTGTTAAAACTATTTGTTAGTTACAAATAAAGTACATTCATACTCAACTGTTTGTTTACAAACTAATTATGAAGCCTTCATTTGTCAAAGAAGCGAAGACCGATAGAATGTGTGCCTGGAAATAATATCAAAAAAGCAAATCTTCAATGTATGAAATTCTGTAACTCCAAACAGAGGGAATGTTTTAAAGGAAGTCAAAAGAAACAACCAGAGATGTTTAGACTTTCATTCATAGGCTTTGACATGTCATACAATGAAACAAAAAGAACAAAATCTAACCTGATTATACCCCGAGAATTCCTTCCTAGATGGACGATGTTAGTGAGCACTGTGATGGAAATTAAAGGCATACTTCAGGTATACATTAAAGTGCACCTGTCATTACCTACTTGGCAGTTATAGTCTCCAGCACTGCAAGCAGTATTAAACTGAATCCATTCAGCCCATGCAGGGGAAAGCAAAGTATCAGGTTAGTGGTAATGTCTGGGTTCCCCCAAGAGTTTATTTACCTTTTCTTTCTTACTTTACTCTGTTCCGGATCTTTGAGCAAAGGGAAATATTGGATACTTTCAGGTTTTGGGAGCATGTGGCCCTTCCTCTCACATTGGGTGCATTAATGGCCAGTTACCAGATACCAGCACTACTATATGAAAGTGTAGAGAGAGTCTTAGCTCTATGTAAGCTCTGAGCAGAGCTCATTGGAGCTTTAAGTACTTGTTGCCTTCACTCCTACAGGTGAGCAGAGAGATGGGGGTGCAAACGGTAGGTGAGTTTAAGTAGACTTGGGGTGGGAGATAGAACCTGATTCTTTGGCCTGCATGGGCAAACTACTGTTTTACATTTAGCTGGCCACACACACAATATAATCTGATTTTACAATGTCTATTAGGTTTATGAAAAACACTAGTGTGAGGTCCATCTGTAAGAATGAATTTAATTTATATCCATTTGGGTGGCCCCTTTCACTGCATAGTTGCTAGTACATTATAATGAGGTTTTACAAAGCCCTATTCCATTTTAAACTATGAACAAAATAATACATTGACCATCATATGAATTATACTCTGTAGCCCAGCCCCAACTTTCTTCTGGGTTGAATGATGCTCTGTGGTCAGGTCCTTTCGGATTGAATGATGGTCCAGTGCCTTGCCATAGTGGATAGAAAAATACCCTGTGGTCCAGTGTCAGGTCTCTTTCAGATTGATAAATGCTTAGTGTTTGAGTGCCAGTTCTCTTCTGGATTAAATTATGCTTTGTGTTCCAGCAAAAGTTGTTTTCTGAATTGAATAATAATCTGTAGTCCAGTGCCAGACCTTTCCTAGATGGAGTGATGCTGTGCCATCCAGTGCCGGTATTCTTCTGGTTGAATGATGCTCTGTGGTACAGCACCGATTCTCTTCAGGGCTGAATTATGCTATTTTCCAGCACCAGTTCTGTATTAAATGATGCTCTGTGGTCCAGTACCAGTCTTCTTTTGGGTTGAATGATGCTCTGTGCAGTACTGATACTCTTCTGGGCTCAATGATGCTCTGTTGTTCAGTGCCTGTCTTCTTTGTGGTTAAATGATGCTCTATGTTCCAGCACCAGTCCTTTTCTGGATTGAATGATGCTCTATGTTCCAGCACTGGCCTTCCTCTGGGTTGAAAGATGCTCTGTGTTCCAGCACTGATCCTCTTCCAGGTTGAATAATGCTCTATGTTTCAGCACTGGTCCTTTTCTTGGTTTCATGATGCTCTATGATCCAGCACTGGTCCTCTTCTGGATTGAATGATGCTCTATGTTCCAGCACTGGTCCTCTTCTGGATTGAATGATGCTCTGTGTTCAAGCACTGGTCCTCCTTCAGGTTCAATGATGCTCTGTGTTCCAGCACTAGCCCTCAACTATATTAAACAATCCTCTTGCAGTTTAAATAACAGGGGATGGGGGGACTGACATTGGGTTTTAAACTGGCCACACACTTCATAGTGTGCAATCTCATATAAAGTCTCCCTTAGATTTGCCAACAGCATGTAATGAGAAGGTTTACATAAACAAAGCATTATATACATATATATAACATTACATGCAAAGCAAGATAATTCAAGCCGTGATTTGTCATAATTGTGATGATTATGGCTTACAGCTCATGAAAACCCCAAGAACCCCAAATCCACAACCTCAAAAAAGTAGATTATTACATGCAATCAATAAAACAAGGATTGTACATAGAACAATATCGGACCTCTGAAAAGTACAAGCATGCATATGTACTCAGTACTTGGTTTGGGCCCCTTTTGCAGCAATTACTGCAATTACTTTTGCACGATATTCTAATTATTCGAGTTTCACCTGTATATATATTGAATCAGACAGGCAGTTGCACAACATAGTTGTTGGTGACTCTAAAGCAGATTTTAAAATCAGATTGTAACATGAAGAGCAGGTACCTAAAAGTACCTGCACATAGGGAGCTCTAAAGTTTAGGAAACTGTTGATGAACATTGTTTGGCGGAATGTCCTTACAACAGGCAACCACATCTTGAGCTTTTTTTGAATCCTTTTCCTGTGTTTAGGCGTTTTCCTACAAAGATAAAAGACTTTGAATTAGCGGGTCTTGACAGGTGTCATCAAGTAACAACTCAGCAATGTAATCAAGAAGCCTCTCTATGGATGTAATAGGCTTGTTTCTTATGTTTATCGTAAACAACATTCTTTGCCTGAAAACTAAATAGATCGGATGTCCTTATGTGCTTCACTGTCCCTGAGTGATGTGTTTTTAAACTTTAACATAGGCAAACATCTGTGAGATCCTCAATAATGCTGACAGAAATCTATGAGTATGTAGCGCTCACCCCCGAAGGAGCCGCTGAATATTGCAATAGGTTCTCCTAAGTACTTCTTAGAAAATAAGTTATTTAGCTTTAATAAGACATGAAATCATCAGCATTAGATAACTGCCACCCGATCCTGACTGTTTCCTGAGTGTTTGCTGAGTATACAGCTTCTTCGAGTGTACATACTGCACCTTCAGTAAATAGAGCGTTAATTAAAGACTTCACTGCCTATGGAGTGCTGCAGTCTCATATTTTCTGAAGCCGTGATTTGGGACTTAGTACAAGCTCTAAGTTCTCTATTATTTATCATGCCACATGACATTCTTACAATTTTACAATATAAGACCCTTGTGTGGTTCTGATAGGTATTACTGATTTCATATACACTGAGTGGCCAGATTATTATGACCACCCCATCAGTACTTCGTTGGGCCACGAGATGACTCCACGAGATTACTTTGTTGGGCCGCCTCGTGACTCCACGAGATGTTGATATGTGATGCAAGGAATCTGACACTGCACTGTTGCCCTTCTGTTGTCTTGTACCAGTCTTGCCACTCTCCGTTCTGCCCTAACATTGACTAGTCGCTGACGGCCACAATTCGCACGTTCAGACCCAGATTTTCGGCTGACAGTCCAGTCTTTAAACACTTTAACAACAGCTGCTCTTGAACATTTAACGAATACTGCTGTTTTGCTGATACTCGCTCCATGGCTCCGAGCGCCAACAATCATCCCACGTTCAAAGGCTGTTAAATCGCGATGTTTACCCATATCTTCAGAACAAAATCACTTCTACTGTCGTGGTAAACAACCTGCTTCCCTATTTATAATGGTCTGGCCCTCTAGCAACTTCAGTGCGAAATTATAGCTAATTTGCCTACAAACGTCAGGTGGTCATAATAATCTGGCCACTCAGTGTATGTATGTTGTAAACATGTATTTTTCCTTTTTTTTAACTCAACGCTTTCAATAGTATATTTAGCAGACTAAAAGGGAGCCAATAAGAGAAGTTCATGATTAAGGTTTATACTGTATACACTTAAATACAACATTAAAACAAATTGTGTTCGTGTCCAGACCATGGTCCACTATTAAGTGCTGTCCGAGCTACAAAACTCTTAGGTGTAATTGGGACCTAAGGGTAGATTTCCCCTTTTTTCTTGCTGGGACAGGAAGTGATTAGAAATCACTGCAAGGGAAAACAGAATGCAACAATACACTTTTATTCAGTAAAATGAGAAGGATTAGAATTATTTTTATTGCCTGTGTTTTCCAGTCTCCAGGGACAACTGTTCTTCTCATGAAGTGACCTGCTGTAACAGCGACAGGAAATGAGGTGAAATCTCCCCAACGGGCAGCATTTAAAACTTCACAGAGTATTTACACTTACTAAATTTATCCAAAACTAAACTCTGGCTGAAGTCGGGGTTTAAGTAGGAAGTTGTGGCTTTTGTGATGGCTTCCTGTTTCTCCATGAGCCGCAATACTGTACTATACTCTGCTGGGATTATATAAGTGCCAAGTCGGAGAAAGCAGTTCCAGCTTCAAAAAGTCACCATGCAGTCCAAATCCAGGGATTAGCTGTGAATCTAGATGCTGGGTGCTTACCAGAAATAACAAGGAAAAGACTGCGGTAAGAATTCCCACTGCTTCCTGAGGCCGGGATGATTTAAGATCTCACAGAGAGAGATTCAGTCTATAAATCATTGACATTTTTTTATGTGAGTATAAGGTTGACCATTGTGTGAATAATCTTATCAGCATATGTATGGAAACCCAAACACTAACATCTAATATAAGCATAATTTGTATAGTCTTTTTCAATATTATATTATTATATGAATTAATGTGATTAATGCAGCTTTAAGGAAAATCTCTGGGAATATAAAAAATGTACCCCTGCAGTGGGGCTACCCCCTCAGTGCAAGGGTTAAGTGCCCCTTTTGTCTAGGGGGCTTAAATAAAGCTGTATTACTCACCTGATGCTCAGTCATCTTTCTCTCCCTCTGTTCCGGCTATAGAATATCCCTCTCTCTCCTCATGCCTAATGCAATTCAATGGATTTGCATAAGGCATGACGATGTCAACAGTCCTTCAATCGCCGAACCCAGGGAGGAAGAGGCTGCGTGAACCGGTCTAGCAGCCCGGAGGGAACTGGTAGGACCGAGGATCAGGTGAGTAATACAGTTTTTTTGAGCTTCCTAGACAAATTGAGCACTTAACCCTTGCAGTGCGGGGGTATCCCCACCTCAAGGGTAAGTTTTTGGTTTGCCCAGAACTCTTCTATAAAGTATATGGAAACCCAACCACTTACATCTCATATAAGCATCCTTTGGATAGTGTTTTTCAAAATTTTTAAAATTGCATTAACCACATTAATTCATTAATATAATAACTGGTGACCCTGCTTTGAAGGGGTGACAAAACTTTGTCCCTATCTCCCACCTGTTCTGTCTTGTCACCCTGTCATATGCTCTCCCAGTGGGGACTACGTGCGGCCTTGCTGTTTGGAGTTTGGAGATGAAGGGGTGATATGTACATTTATACATTGATTTAACTTTGTAGCCTTTAAAATGTCTTGTAGCAAAAGCTTCCTGGCAATTCAGATGTGTTCGTTATACACCACTGCATCTGATAATTAGTTCACATCTATACGGGTTATTTCTTGGCTATCCCTAATTAGAGTCCTAATCACAATTGATTGAAGAGCTATTCCCAACTTTATTTTTGTATTCTTATTTAGCACTTCTATAACATTTCTAATGAAATTGACCTGACAGTCTTTTAACTTGACAAGGTCATTACCGTTTCCTAGGACACAACACTGCCTAACTGCATGTTGTACGTTGAACACAGATGGGGCCGCATAATAGAACTGTGTTCCAAATGCCAGGCACACAAGGGCAGACAAAAAGTCAAATTCAATTCATAAATGGTGCAGGTTAGGATGCCCAGATCAATAAATGAACATGGTCTGAAGCAGGAAAAAAAAAATTCTGAAGACAAATCACTGAAATAAAATATAAGAACAAAGGAGTGGGCTGTGGGTGAGGAAGCCTGAACTCTGGCAGCACATGTAGTTTGTGTTCTGTGATGGTTAGCAACTTATAGCCGTTATTTGACATGTTGATGTCGCTCTCTCATTTACATCTGGAGAGGACAAAACCTTGACTGTATTTGAGGATACCTCTGCTGTCCCTGTCTTAGTCTATGTGGTGGTTGCCTCTGAACCCAGCGGTGAGTCACCCAAACATATGCAGATTGTTGAACCTCATGTTATTTGAACCACATGCGGGGTAATATACAGTATATATATATATATATATATATGTTTGGAACTGGTCGCACTCCTTACCTGTCCGCCTCCTCTTTCTCCACGGTCGCTGATGGGCCCCGCCTCCTCCTCTGTCGCTGGGCCCGCCTCCTTCTTCGTCACCAGGCCCCGCCTCCTCCCCTGCTGCCGACCACGGGCCCCGCCTTCTCCACTGCTGGCTCTCATTGACTCTGTGGAGAGGAACGCGCTGCTGTACAGATTACGGTCAGTGATCTGAACAGCGGCGTGTTCGTCTTCAGCCGCCAGTGAAAGCCACCCGCAGAGGATCCCATAGCGACCCAGGCGGCCCGCACGGCATCTGGCCCGGCCCCACTGTCCCCCGGGCCCCATAGCGGCGGCCTGGTTCGCTATGGTGATTGTTACGCCACTGATACAGATTAAGTGTAGCTTGAATTGAGCTTGGTCCTGGTCTCCCCAGAAAGTCACCATACGCATGGCATACTGTAACGAGTCACCACCCCCCTCTTGGATGTACTAGATTTTGCTGCTGGTCATTTGTAGACTACTGTCACGATCAATTCTTGGGTCCTTGTACTCGCAGCATGTCAGTAATTGGCACTTTTGTCAGTGACTTGTGTCCTATAACTTCCCCGCGTGAAAATAGAGAGGCCTCTTGCACATGCTCAATGGCATCCTTACATCAAAATGGCAGCACTGGAGTGCTTCCTGTTATAGACAGGAATTGCATCCCTTGTGCCACACCTCCTGACATCACTTCCTGTTGGATCACTATAAAGCTACAAGGTTCCAGAGAGAGAGTGCTCAGTTGTTTCAGAGCTATCCACAGTTGCTAGCCGTGTGATTCCGTTACCTGACCTTGGCTTCATTAATCAAGTTTGATCCTTTGCTGCCCGCCCTGACCTTATGCTTCGTTTGACTATGATTATTGGACTTACCTTTTTGTACCACGTATTTGGAATCTGTGCCTGATTCTTCTCCTCAGTATGCTATCCCAAGGTGTGTGCCCCTGCTATTGGGCTCTGCATATCCAATTACTGACTACTACATAACAAATTGTTAATGTATATTGATTCATAGTGAGAAGGAAGAATACCCTATCTAACATATTGTACTTACACAGAGTTTGTATGACATGTGATCTATTGAATTGTAGGTTTTCACTGAGGCTCCTGAAGAAGCATTTACTTGCAAAACGCGTCAAGTCTACTATTCTATTCTTCGCCGCATGCTCCCGTCCGAGAATCCGAAACTGCTCGGGCGGCCGCAAAGCATCTTGGGGCAGGTGCATGCGAAGTTCCGATTTTCGGCCGGGAGATGGGCAGAGACGCAAGGTAAGTCTATGGAGGCGTGCACCCGCATGCAGACACCGCGGGATCGGAAGTGCCTGCAAGGACAGAGGAGTCAGCGCTGAATCAGAGAGCCGCCGCACCGCTGAAGGGACAGATGAAAAGGACAGGAAAGAAGAAGAAGATCGGATTAAGAGACATAATTTAAGGTAAGTGCTGACATTAACATTGGGGGGAGGGAATCATTTTTTTTTACTTTAATGTCACTTTAAGTATGTATTAATAGAACACCAACATTAGTATACTAACATTTGGTAAGTAGCAATGGTTTACAGGACTGTTCAGAGTCCCTTAAGGGTATCTAAAGCTCAAACTTTTTTTTACTAGTTCAGGTAACGTTGTGAAAGGTTAGGATAACTGTCAGGTTGTTATTGCCATGGGGAGAGTCACCCTCTCTACTTGACTTGGTGACCACTGCCAAAGGAGCAAAAAGTGATAGGAAAAGGTTAAGTAAGGGGAACAGGTGTCCCTACTGGAAGATTTCCCCTCACCTCATGATTAGGGACTAGTCTAAAATTTAGAATTTCCCCTCACTTTCTGTCTCGGTGGTCACAAGTGCAAATAGAGTAGCCCGTGGGCCACTGGCCCATCATTCTTAGAAAGGTACTCTAGCAAAGACCAAGTTGTCACTTAGACTCCCTGCCTAGAGTTAGCCTACATCTCCTGCCAGGAGTGTCAACAGTTATTTGATAAAGTAGCATGTTATGTGCAAACTATAAAAAGGTGCCGTTACACCCCTATAATGCCACAGTTTTGGGCATTGCTAGAAATAATCAGGTCTCATAGGAGTTCAGCAATGCATAGAATTTGTAGGAACAAAACTGCATGCACAAAGATTCCAACATTTTTAAACGTGCCAGTTCAGATATCTGACTTCAAAAGTTCCACCGGCTTACACTTCAAAATCAATCGGCTTGTCCTTAAGTGTGTGTATGAAGCGAGTGAGATAATGGTTGTTTAATCATTTTTTAGAAGGTTTCAGGTGGCGGTCTGACAGTTTATGATGACTCGTGTTTTCAATAAAGACATATATTTTTTATACCACAGTAGACACTCCAACCCTTTATAACTGTCATATCACATTCTTTGCCTAAGACCTTGTTCACACCTGCGCGTTTCGAGAACATGCAGCGATTTGCGTGTTTTTGTGCACGATCGCTGGGCATTTGCGGAAACATGCGCACACGTGAAACGCGCTTGCGGAGCCATTAATTTCTAATGGCACCCCAAACACGGCCAGCAAATTGTGCAGTTTAAAACGTGTCCGCGGATCGCATAATATAGTGCAGGAGCCTTTTTGGCGCGTTTGCTGTGCGTTTATGACCCTATTCAAATCAATGGGGCTGAGAAACGAACGCATGGTCCCGGGACGGGCAGGTGTGAACCAGTCCTCAAAGTATAAACTATATTACCATATAAGGATGAGCGTTTATTTCGTTGTTTTTTTTTAGAGTGACATTGAACTCAAGAGTTAAATCTTAAAAATCCATTCAAGTACCTTAACTATTAACATCAATGTATCTTATTTGTGTATCACTCGGCTGTAGATCCTCAAATCATCTCTGAAATTGTGCTGACACTGTCCTTTACAACACACACAGGGACCATGGGGAAGAAAAGTAGCCACCCCCAGAAGGAAGGACAGTGTCAGCGCCAATTCAGAGATGATTTGAGGATCTGCAGCCGAGTGATACACAAATAAGATACATTTTGTTAATAGTTAGGGTTGTTGAATGTATTTTTCAGATTTAAATCCTGAGTTTAGTGTCACTTTAAAGGGAAGTTAAAGTGGTTTTAGGTTACTGTTATATGAAATTTTTGTTTTTAGTTTATACGCTATTTTATATCATTATCTGTATTATTTGATCAGTAATACAGGGAGCATGTACCAAAAAGGTGAACTATATTACCATTTTAGGGTAAACATTTATTTCAGCATAAACTAGTTATTTTTATTCATACATGTATACATTGATATTATAAATCATATTTATTATTTGTATAGAATCTATATTTTTTACCCAGTATAGACTCCTGCAGTAGGTATTTGGCATGGGATAGACATGTGCGATTCGTTTCGTTACGAATCAAAATTCGTACGAATTTTCCTGAAATTCCGAATTTCGGAGCATCCGAAATAGGGAGTTGTCCTGGCAGGAATACCAGACCTCGTGCAAAACCAGGAACAGAGATTTGTGTCCTTGACATAATTAAGGTTTATTCAACATATGTTGGGCAGTACAATAGCCAGCGTACTACTCCTTAAAAAAAAAAAGCAATTACATTGATTTTTAAACAAAAGCACATTAGCATAATTCATGAGATACCTCCCAGTGACATCCCACACTGGGCTGACACGGAAATACAAATCATCCAATAATATTTGACTATCATCTCCTCCTTTGGGGTCAAATTACGGGGTTCTCTCTTCTCCCTCCTCCCCAATTAGATTTTATCTTAGCTGCCCATAACAGGCTTGGGGATCTTTTCTTTTGATCCGACACACCAGGGTCTGTCCCCAAAGTTAGCTACTCTTTGGTCACGACTGGTTGAACAGGTCCCTCCCCTGTTCCCCTTAGTGGCCCCCCGTATACAATCCCAGGGTCAACCGCTTCCCTCTCTGCTACTTCAGCAAGCACTTCACAGTAAAAAGAAAGGGCCCCCTTTACATAACTGTACACTAAACAAAGAATAGGATTGTCCTCCTATGCAATCCCCTCTGTGGACTCCCCGATATTCAGATTTCTGGCAAACCACACAGAGCATGTAACCTACTCCCACTATACCTACAGCAATGATAATGAGGTATATTTTACAACTACATCAATAACTGGTTGCATCAGGCCAACCAAAGGAGCAGAATATAACTATCAGTGACGTCACATTTACTACTTAAAATCACAAATTCTGTTAGTACATTACAATGAAGGATAGTACAACCATAACAAGATCTCTCTGGGTGGCTCAGCCAACAGGTGCATTTTACTCCCGAGGGAATAGGAAGCGTCTTGACTAAGCCTCAAAAAGAGGTCAACTGGTCTCCTTGAATGTTGCTCCCGGGTCCTAAAGGAGTACTCAGCCAGATCCTCATCATTCAAAATCACATCTTGCTATAGAGCAGGATGTACACACACACAGTGCAATATTCAACACACTGCTGGTCTTTCACACAAATTGTTAGACTTATACAAACATTATAATATGGAAAGCAACACAAATCTTTAACGGACTTACAATTCCAGATGACCGGACTAGGTGTAGAAAGACAGTGATGAAAATGAACTGAAGGTAAGTAATGCTTACCATGGTACCTGATCAGATCGATCCCTGACTCTCCACACCCGGGTCACCGGTCAGCTGAAGATTCGGTCCGTCTTTTCATCACGTCGGGGACACCAGAAACTGTCCTGGCAGGAATACCAGACCTCGTGCAAAACCAGGAATAGAGATTTGTGTCCTTGACATAATTAAGGTTTATTCAAGATATGTTGGGCAGTACGATAGCCAGCGTACTACTCCTAAAAAAAAAGCAATTACATTGATTTTTAACTGCCTCCGGGCCGGCCGGCCAGGAGCTTTCTAGATCTGAGCGGGCGTCTTTAGACGTCCGCTCAGACACGCCCCCTTGCGCGCGCCTCCGGGCGCGCGCGAGCGGGAAATGGCCGCAATTTAAAAACGGGCAGCGATGCCCGTTAATATACATGCGATCCACCGTCTGTAAAGCCGGCGGATCGATTGTATTTAGCGACGATCGGTGCGGCCCCCTCCTCCCTCTGCTGTCCCCCCCGCCATTGTCCCGCTGATCCCGTGCTCCGCTGTGCCCGGTGCGAGCCCGAAAATTAAAGGCCCCCCCAAAAAATTTTAAGTTACACATAAAAAAGAATAAAAAAAAAAATAAAGTCCCCACCCATACATACACGCATGCATACATGCTTCGGGGGCGCATACGTGCAAAAAAGACGATTGCGCCCATTACGCCGCACATGTTACATATCGCCGCGAACGTCGCAGTGAGAGCAATAAGTCTAGGGCCATTAATCACTGATAACACTAAACTGATGAGCGGTAAAAACGTTTAAAGCGTCGCCTATGGCTAATTTTGGTTATCAGTAATTTTTCCTAATTATAATAAAAAATAAAACCCCCAGTGGTGATTAAATACCCCCAAAATAAAGCTCTATCTGTCCCCAAAAAATGGTGTAAAATTCATTTCAGTACAGCGTTGCATGACGGAATAAACGTCAGTCAAAGTATCGCAGCACTGAATACTGAAAAATGGCCTGGCCAGGAAGGGGGTGTAAACACCTGGTCTTGAAGTGGTTAAACAAAGGCACATTAGCATAATTCATGAGATACCTCCCAGTGACATCCCACACTGGGCCGACACGGAAATACAAATCATCCAATAATATTTGACTGTTTATCACTCTCTAAAACCACAGCATTGGCATCTTTTCCTTGTTGGTTACACTGTAACAGCTTAGAAAGTAGGCAGTATTTGTCTTCTAACCTGCTACACCCACACAGATATTTGCTAATACCAGAAAATCCTTTGAAAAAACCTGTAAACACACACTGGGATATATTTTTGCAGGGTCTGCACAAATGTATCTTTGCAGACTCTGCAAAAACAAATATCATTGATCTCTACAGACCTTGAAACTTATGTATAACAAGATGGAGTCTCGAATATCAAAATAGATTCTTTAGCTTAACCAACTTTTCCACCTCAGAGTACAAACAGGTAGGTATACCTTGCTGGGGGGGGAAGCGCATCTAAAGCCAAAAACAAACATTTTATATATTGCAGATTACCACTCCTTAGATGTGGTGGCTGTGTTATTTTTCTTTTGCCAGGCTAAGAGCGATTTCAGCAAGTACAGAAAATGTTGTTCTTGCCAGAAATGCAGTGTCCTTGTTACTTTCTGTAAGCTGAAAATACAAGCATACTTATTTGTCTTGTGTAAACTGCTAGTCCCATCAATTCACCATGTAATAGAGATGAACAAAGGCAGACATCTTTAAGTCCAGACTGCGTGGCAATCATGGCTCCCTCCATAAATACAATGGATAAAAAAATGTAGACACGAAGGGACAGAAAGTATTTGCAGGATCACAAAGATGAAAAAAAGCCTGAAAAAGAAAACTAATGCAGCCACCATATCTAAGCTACTGGTAAATTGCAATAATTAAAATTTTTGTTTTTGGGTTTAAATAACCTACATGTCTACCTTATACACAGCCACTAGAGGGAGCTTCTACAAATCTGTATTTGAAATCATCATACAAAAATGTAAAAAGTAAATGGTGATAATTTACATTGTTTACTCACATAAACTAATTGAGATTAATTTATTCAGACTAGAGCAGACAGAATCTGGAGCAGCTGTGCATTGTAACCAATCAGCGTCGTATTTTCATTTTGAAATCTTAAAAGAGAACTATAGCCAAACCTTTTTTTTTTGGCTATAATTCTCTTTAGGGTCACAGGAGGACATTTACTAATGTTGTTCTGTCACCAAAAGACAGCATCTAGTGGGCTACTGCCTGCTATTTGCTGAAAGAGCAGAGCTGGGCTGCAGCTGGGAAAGATCCCGACATTATTATCTGATCGGGTTTTGATAACTACCCCTCATTATAATTTCCCTTTAACACATGACTTGTATGTATTTTCTCTTATATTAAAACAAGTTCCTTCAACGACTCAAATTTCCTTTAAAACACGCCACAGTACTGGGAGCCACAGTGAATGTCCTCCTTCTTGCTCTCTGCCCTGTTTGGATTACTGTCAAGGTCAAGTTGACTAGTCAGCAGAAACAATTTAGAGCTGAAGCTTAAATGCAGCTGTTCTGGTGAAGAACCCTTCAAAATTCCAGCTATTATGAAATTATAATCCCGTTCTATGCCAAAAAAAAATTTGTTTTCACTCTTTATTAATTAGACTACAGCGCTGTTTATAGAAATCCAATCTAAGACACATCGTGTCAGTCTGATAGTTGTGTACTGAGCACAGGACATCATGTAAACATGAAATCTTCATGGGTACACCTTTCATAACAATACTGATAATGTCCACGTGTTAGAGTGTAGAGATGTATATTTCACAATGATTGCTGGGTCAGCAGGGTTACGTGACAGGAGAACATTGTGAATCGACGCTGTTTCCCACCACCAAATGGGAGCAACAAACCTTAAAACTGAAATTTCCAGGGATCATCAGTACATTGAGAAACACAGTGTCCTGTGGACATAGTCCATTAATGCTTGGGTTGACCTATTACTGGAGGCGCAACATCTGCTAGAAAGAGCTGGATGGGGGACTTTTTTTTTTATTCTACTGTGTTTGTACAATTTCAGTATGTGTGGTCCCATAATGTGTAGAGAAGTATAATTTTTTTAGCCAACTGTATTTTTTTTTATAAATCATTTAAAAAAAATAACTTTATAGAAGCTCAACACACTGAGGTTTTAGACGTCCTACTGCATCTTTGGAGTGTGGGAGGAAACCCAAGCAAGCACAGGGAGAACATGCAAACTCCTTGCAGATAGTGTCCTGACTGCGATTTAAACCAGGGATCCCCAGTGCTGCAAGGCAAAAGTGCGAGCCACTACACCACTCCTGTTTCCGGGAATTTATATAATCCCTTATTACCAGTAGTTTCACCCGGGATTTTTGAAGTTGAAGGAGTTCTGCTGAGCAAGAGGTCTTCTTTACTTAAAAGGAACCTTCATGGGCAAATCACTTCCATGAAATGTTTCCTTGGGATGGAAATTTAAAGTTGCAACAGCTATGAAAATGAAGAACACTCAGTTGCCTGTCAATAGTATCCAATTTCTTCTTGGGATCTGGACCCCTGAATCCAGTGAGCTCTCACATACAAATACCAACTTGGAAAAGGAAATTGGAGGTTAGAGTTGTCTCCTGCTCCTCCCTGTGGGTTTAAGGGCTTGTTCACACCAAATCCAGTGCGTTCAATTTTCGTGCATTGTTGGATGGGAGGGGGCGTGGCGTTGCCATTCGAGCCAATGGCACCGCAGCCACGCCTCCAGCTCACAGTGCGATTGCCCGCACCAGAATGCGTGGCACAGCAATGCCCGTGGTCCAGTCTGGTGTGATCACAAAAATGAGTGCAATGGATTTCGTGTGAACAAGCCCTTACAACAGAATTTCAGGATTATTATTTGTTTATTTTTTGCAAACAGCACAAGTTTAATAAGGTACCTTTATTAATGAGTATACTAGGTGCAGATGGCTGCCGGTTACTGTAAAAATCATAGCTTGATTGGAGGCAGGTCTTCTTCTGGCACTGGGAGTGACAGTTTGGGCTATGGTACAGTGCAGGGATAGTATCATATAGACTTCCCCTCCTCTCCACTTGCAAGGAATTCTATAAATAGACAGGGGGTGAGGAGGGAAGATCCTGTTTTTTATCTGCCCCTCATCTCCCCTTGTCCATTGTGAACAAAATACAAGGCTTTTTGAGAAAGGACAAGGGGAGAGGAAGGGGAGTATAAACAACACTGCAGCAGCTCTAATCCCCACAATGGAGGAACAAGAGCACTATAAGGCAAATATGTCATAGCAATTGTGAGTGTTTGAACTCACATATGGTTGCATGGGATATATTTGCGCCAGATTTATGTGGCTAGTGTAATGTTGTTTCTAAATAAGATTAAATAGACTCCAGGAAAGAAAACTCACAACTCCAGGCAAAAAGCTTAACTGTCGCTTCTTGAAAAAGTGGTCATGGGGACTTCTTAAGTTGTGATTGTCTTGTTAGGTGATGCATTTGTTTCAGACAGCCGCAGAACAAGTGCGGATGAAAAAAGGCGCAAAACACGCACAGTTGGAAAAGTAATGCAAGCTCAGGTGAAAACAGGCGCACATGTTAAAAGACAGATCTGCACATTAAAAAAATGATCTAAGAGGCTAAAATTGTCACAATTGCTTTGATAAATCCCCCCCCCCCCCATATGTATACTTGGTAGAGGTGATCAAATGTGTAGTATCCAGCTGCAATCAAGCTATGAGTTTTACAGTAATCAGCATCCATACACACCTAGTATACTCATTATTAGAGGTAACTTATTTAACTTGTGCTGTTTGCTGTAAACATCAATGGGTACAAGATGGAGCATGTCAGAGCTCCTTAAATTTTGATGATCGTATTGCACACAAACGGAGGTTAAAATGTTTATGCAGGCACCATATGGTACCTATTTTTTATTACTGTTGGAACTTTAAAGCAAACCTTTGCCCAAGTTTTCTTTTATAATCCCCTCCCCAGCAGAACATACTAATTTTTTCTTCATTTCCACGCTGCTCTGTTCAGCTGCCAGTAGAAAAAAAAAATACCTTGTACGTCTGGGAATGATGGAGCATGTGACTACTCCCCTTCCTCCTATTTGACAGTGCTGGTGATTGGCTCAATGCTGTCACATGGGGGCAGGAGGAGAGTCCCCTCCCTGTTTAAACTCTTATTAGAGCAGCTTTGAGCTTACACATGGCTTTCTTTCCTCAGTCCTAGCAGTTAATCATTGTGGTGGGAGGTTGGAAGGAAAGGCGATTATTTGCTGCTAAGGGGAACGGCATTAAAGAAAGTCTGTTGTGCTTTGCAGGGTAAAGCAGGAATATTAGACATGTGCGATTCGTTTTGAATCAAAATTCGCACGAATTTCCTGAAATTTGGACACATCCGAATTTCCATATCCCAATGCACCCGAATGTGTCCGAATCCTGTCTCCGAAATTTCGGATCCCGTCCGAATTTCCTTTAAAAACTAAATTGAATACTACAGAATACTAATTATATATACATAATACTAAAGCTGATGCTCCAAGACCCGAATGGAGTCCGTATTTCCGAATAGCATTTGGGAAGCCTCAGCTTTAATATTACTGTATGTATGTATATGTATAGTATATGGCTCCCAGACCTGTATTGCTTTCTGGAGCTCCCGAATGCAATTCGGAAATTCGGACTCCCAATTGCAATTCAGGTCCAGGAGCTTCAGCTTTAGTATTAATATCTGTATATGGTTTTCTGTGGTAGTTGTAACGAATATTCGCTCGTAAACTCATACGAAACTAACGAAAATTTGAATTTCGTCTGAATCTGAAACCCCAAACCGAGCTTCGGATCCGAATCCCGAAATAACGATAAATCCGGACCGAACAAAACAGAGTTTTTCAGCAGCTTACGTGTCTAAAGAATATGTTTAATGTGCTAAAAAAACGTTAAGGCCTTGTTCACACCAAATGCAGAGCAGATCAACTCAGGTTTCTGCACACGCAGTGCAGTGGGTTGTGCCGCAATTTTGCCGCGTTTTTTGATGCGTTCCGGGCCGTTTTTTATTTAAATTTTTTTGTTTAACATGGGCTTTCACTGCGTTCTAGGCATTTGCATGCATTTTTGATGCGTTTGCATGCGTTCCAGAGCAGGTAAAATAGGTCTTGCAGCAGTTTTTTCACCTGCTCTGGACCTGCATGCTGCGATGTGAACTGGAGCAAAAAATACCATTGCAATACATTGGACGCAGTTTTGATCCGGTCTGCAACTGCTCTGCTCTGCTCTGCACCTGCTCCGCGCTTGGTGTGAACAAGGCCTAAAGTAAAACCTTTAATGAGAGAAATATGAGTGCCAACATTGTAGAGCTCCTGGAAATGCTAGTTATAATGGCTAATGTGATGTCCCACTGGCTTCAATACTTTTTGAGTTACTGGCCCAGAACAAATATGTAGGTCAACAAACACCACCTATACTTCATACTTGTTATGGGTCAGTAATTTAAAGTGTTGAAGTCAGAAGATCAGCGAGACATTCAGGAAACTAGTATTTTCAGAAGGATAGGAGACCAATGCCACTTTCAATGTTTCTCCCATGACACTTTTTCTTTAATAGTTCCGTACATTCATTTTATTAGCCGTGCACAGATCAGAAGTTTGACTTTTGTAGCTTTCATATTTGCCTTCTCAGAAGTCCATTTTTAGCTTATGTAACTTACTTTCTTCCAGCTGCCAGGATAGACTGTAAATCAAATGCATTTTGTTATAAAGCGAACAGACCGGAAGGGGCAGAAGGGAAAATGCTTCATGGTGTAATTGACTCTGTTGCTTGTTTAAACTCTTCAATGTTTATTTTAATCCATGCAAACAAATGTGATTTTTGATTTATTTGCTTTGATTTTTTTGCATTTACCATTTGATTCTAAAGTGATCACACACTAAGATTAGAAAAGCAAAAGCCCTTTCTATTAAATTCAGAGCTCTAAGTGTCATACACACATGGAAGGATCAAAGTTTTAGTAAGACCTCTTATTGAATATGCAGTTCCCTTTTGGGCACTGGTATTTAGTGGAACTGGAAAGTGTGCAGGAAAGGGCAACTAAAGTGTTACAGGGTATGCAAACCATAGCCATGAGGAATGGCTGCCTAAACTTAATCTTTCTCCCTTGAGAAGAAGTGATCAAAGTGTAACTAAAACCAAGAAAAAAACTGAATATATTGCAGGTTACCAGTATGGTTGAGTTTGGGTTTGGTCCAAACTTGAGTTCATTTGAATTCAGAAGGAATCAGTCAATGCCAGTCCAATCAACTGCGCTTCTCCAATTAGGAGCTCTCTCTGCTCCACTGAGCAAACAGAACTCTGTGGGGCTTTAGACTCCATTCACACATAGCTGTAGTGTTTTCTCACGGAAAACCGTGCAAACGTTAACATACGCGCGGATTCCGCATGTTTGCGGCTATTACTTGTCAGGGTTCCAGCCTGACTTAACTGGTTTGCAGCATTTTGGCTTGGCTGCCATTTTACCCACTTGTGATTCCTCCTTTGCCTGAGCAGACTCTGTAACGTTGCGCACTACTCCCAGGCTCCATCTTATAGCCAGACAGGAGAGCATCATCTGAGAGAGCCGGATGGGAGTTTCTTGTCTCTGAGTGATGATGTCACCCACTCGCTATATAAACCACTCAGTCCAGTCTGACATTGCCCTTGTGTGGTCTTTCCTGCTAGTGCATTCCTTATGCTCTGAGTATTCTGATTCTGTGTATGACCCGATCTTGGCTGACGCTCTCCTCTGGTTCCTGCCCCTGGCTCGTTCCTGGCAACGCTGATTTCCTGGTTCCTGCTCCTGGCTTGTTCTTGGCAACGCTGATCTCCGTGTTCCTGACCTGGCTTGTACGACTACCCGATCTGGCTCCTGACCTAGGCTTGTTCCGGTTTATTATTTTTGCCTGCTCCTGTGGACACTGATCTTAATAAATAATTTAACTAGCACCTTTATGCTTGTCTGCTTTTCAGTGTGCTCTGACATTACTAAAGCGGGAATGTGCGGAATCCGCCCATAAAATCCCACTTGGACTATTTTGCGGGACGTGCGATTTCGTACTGTGTGGCTGCCGCAATAGTCTGAACAATGCACAATGCAATTTATGTTTAGCCTGGTTCCGCGCATATTCGCACGGCCAAATACGCACGAAAAGCCGCTCATCTGTGAATGGAGCCTTACAAATACACACCGTGGCCCGAGTTTAATGAATTAAATGGGTGGGATGCATGGATGGACACAGCAAGCAATACTTTTCCTGACCGTACATGTCTATACCTTGTGCAGATACCTTTTAGTATCACCTTTAAATTGGGGAAGCAACACAATCCGCTTAGAAAATCCATGACAGGAAATAATTTCTACTCCTGAGACTGGATGGTAAAGTGTAGCATGCAGACATACAGTTGTTTCATGATCCTGTTGGACAGATCAGGGCATAGTCATCTTATGCCTGTGGTAACCTTTAAATTGTATGTATAGCCACATTCTTTTCTTTTAGTTTTGGATGGGGAAGAGAAGAAAAAAAAAACCGTCAGTTTATTTTTTTGTATCCTGTTGGGAATATTTCCCTTCACCTGTCCCTCAAAACGCAACAGGAAGCATGAGAAAATCTCTACAAACTAAGGGGTATTAACCACTTACACAGTTGTCACTGGAACCGGTTCCCCCACTAGAGGCTTTCTCCTCCCCTCTTGTTCTGTAAAATGTGTGATTCCCCATCACATTCTGTGTCGAATACTGGGACAAACAGAGAGGATGAATCTTCCAAGCAGGGACATAGAGCAAAAAAAATACATCTCTACTATCGAAGACACAAAAAAAACAAGTTTAGTCCTTAGATATACTTTAAGCTGTATGAATCACTGAAGAGCTCTTCAGATCACTTACAAGCAGGAGATGACAGTTAGTGTGATAAGGAAGGTTCTAGTTTGTAGCCTTCCTACAGAGAAGAAGTGTGACCTTTGCTCCCCTAAATAGACAGAATACAGCTGCTGTGCTAGAAAGATAGATGACATCTCTTCCAGGGATATTTACATCCACTGGAACAACTAATTATGCAAATGGAAAACAAGAGATACTAGGGTCCATCACACTTCTGTAACATCATTTAAAATATATGACCCTTTCTTCCGAAACATGAAGCTTCATTGTATTTTATTACTTAACTCAGTGCAAAGAAAGAAGATGAGTGGTAACTGGCCATGTTTAATGATTGGCTGACTTGGCTATATCTGAGCACGTCATTTGTAAAGGCAATCCCCGGTCATCGAAATTCTAAAGCTGAACGCATGGCAAACTAATTACACATATGTCTAGTTGTGCCAGATTGTTTGGCCAGAATCTTGGCCAACACTGTTGCAACAGTAGAGTTTCGTCAAAAATACTGGTCAAAAAAATGTATATTAGAGAGTTAAGGAACAGCAGCACACTGATGAGGTCATCCCTTTGCTCATTCTGGCCTCTTCTCTGCCTGTTCACTGTCAGCACATGTGCATGCAGCAGAGGCTTATTGGTTCCTGGTGTTGCTCCTCCCTTTCCCACTTCGATGTAGGAGCTTACAAAACGAATTCAGATACTTACACTAGCTCTTTGAAAATAAATATAAATGTAATATGTTTTGATAATTGCATAACTGCTTTAATCTGTGTTTTTTTCTTTTTCATTTCTGCCTTCAGTTCAGTTTTAGAGGCTAAGTTTACCTTTCTGATCATTTTATAGTTATACCCATATTTAGATTGTAACATGAAAGATGGTCAGATTGCATTTTTTTCAGTTCTGTTCATATAATTTTTTGTGTGTGATCCACTGGTGTTCTCTGTGTTGGAAAAGCAGCCTGGCAGTCCAGTGTGCTGCTGGCACAGAGCAGCTTCCTACAGTGTTACTCATGAACATGTAATAAATAATAATTAAAAAAAAAATGTTTTACTTGTTATTCAGTCTGACTGCATAACAAATATAAATAACAACACTTCAAATGAACTTGAGAGGGTAATTCACACGGGGCGTGCCCATCGGTACAGCGAGCAAGCCTGTGCAAAAACCCGGTCCAGAGAGGGACAAGTGCTGCATGTAAATGCATACAGGAGCCTGTAACTCCCTATGGGAGGACACGGCAGCACAAAGTTACATGCGGACCAGAACCTGCACATTTTTGCAGCTCCGCGTGCCTGCACTTGGATACATGCTGCAGTGGCGGAACAATAGCCATAGCGACCCAGGCGGCCGCTATGGGGCCCGAGGGGCAGGGGGGCCTGGCCAGGACATCCCCCTGATGCCATGCAGGCCTCCATGGTCACTATGGCATCTCAGGCTGCTGGCTGTCACTGGTGGCTGTGAGGAGGAACGCACTGCTATTCACATCACTGACAACCAGTCAGTGATGTGTCAGTGGTACGTTCCTCCTCACAGCTGCTGCTGGGTCCATGACAACCAGCAGCAGCTGTGGAGGAGGTGGCTTTGCCCGTCGTCGGCAGCGATTGGAGGAGGCGGGGCCCAGTGATGGAGGAGGCTGGGCCCGGATATGGAGGAGGCGGGTCCAGTGACGGAGGAGGCGGGGCCCACCAGCGACTGTGGAGGAGGAGGCGGACAGAGGATCGGGGCTGACAGGTCAGAGGGTTGGACCAGCCCACCTGAGACCTTGCAGAGCCCACCATAGAGAGTCTCTGGTGAGCTCTGCAGGGTCACTCTCAGGTGGGATTTTTGGGTTATTAGGGGTGTAACTAGAAATCAAGGGCCTCCATTCAAAATTTTGCTATGGGGCCCTGTGATTTCTAGTTACGCCCCTGGCTGTCTGCATCCAATTGCAGGCACCCGGAACAGCATGGATGTGCAGGTTCGGGTCCGTGTGTAACTGTGTGCTGCCGTGCCCTCCCATGGGGAGGTACAGGCTGCTGCACACAATTACACACAGCACCTGACCCTCCTGGGATCGGGCCCCTCCACGTGTGTGCGCGCTGTATAGATGTGCACCCCCATGTTAATGTGCCCAAAAGAAGAAATTCAGTCTAAACAAAACCATGATTTTTGTATTATGTATCTAAATAGTTTAGAAGTTTACATTTCTAAATATAACCGATTTTGAAGAATTTTATCTCATTTTCGAAAAAAACGGAAAGGATTGAAAGTTATCTGATCTCTTAAACCATAAACTCAGAAAAATGTGTTTACCCTGCTTCAAAGTGTATCTATTCCCAAGAACAAAAATATTCTTGGGAAGTGCTGAATTCTGAAGTGTCTGCAGGCAGAGTTATCCCTTCAATCAGATGGCAGCACTGGTAACAGGGTAGGTAAGTATTCACTCTTATTTTTTACATGCTGGACTTTGAACATTACAGACAGTCCCTAAAATGGGTGCAGACTGTTGGTTATGTGCTTAGATGAAGCACTGAGATCTTGAGGAATGCTGACTTCAGTTTCACTTGCTTAAAAGAACATTACATGTATGTATGCAGCATTGTACAGGAAACATATAGACAAGAAAACTTCCTGTGTATCATAGATAAGCAGGCATACAGAGAGTAACATTGCACCACAGCGCCATCTACAAGTCTAAAAGACAAAGCCGTATATGCTGGTGATTGCATTAGTGAAATAAATGAACTTTGCACGATATTCTAATTATTCGAGTTTCACCTGTATATATATAGCTAAACAAAACTTTGGGGCTTTTTAGGTGTCACTGGATTGCAACTAAGCGGACTCCAAATGATATCACAATAACATAAAATATAAAATCATCTAGGATGCACATTCCCAATCAAAATGTGTAGCCATATCTCAGCCTCAAATGTGAAGGGATGGTCTAAAGACTTTCCTGAGCCTAACATCGTAGATCACCTTTTACAAGGCTATCACAAGTTCAGGGGACTTGTTACAAATGAGACCTGGAGGGAGACCCAGTTGGAAATACTGCATAGAGCATAGGTACCATACTTAATGGCAGCAGGACCATCTCTATAACAACTCGTCTCGCAGTGCCCCAAGTGTAGCCACTTACACCATTCACTAGCTCACTGCTTCTGGATTTGTCCATCTATAATTGAGTTCTGGTCACGCATCTCCTCTTACATAACCACCATTGTTTCATGGTCACCACCTATATCTACCATGCTATTCTTGTTTAGTGCACAGCAAGCATGACTCTATGAATGAAGTCCCACATTCTGAACGCAAAGGCTCGGACTGGATGCACATCTGTTTGCTAACAGGTAGGAGATGTATAATGCGCTCTTGGAAATAATCTTCTACCCCCTCGTTATCAGAGGTTGTGAGAGAGCTCAACTTGTTATTCAATAGGGAAAGGCTAGACACAGAACTACACAAGGATCTGAAAACAACATTTTTTTTCAGGCGTTGGCGATATTTTGCTGCTGCCACTTTTGACAGGTCTGAACTGTCTCAAATAATGAAATAATGTCTATTTTTATATATACATCTTGATATTTGCATGCTCAATTATCTCATGATTTAGGAGTACTCGAAACCACCTAATATGATGTTTTCACACCCAACTTTTGATCAGGTACTTAGCGCAACCTGCACGGCACTTCCCTAATTAATGCTCTTGTTTTATTTTGTTTCTTTCATGTGCCTTTTTGTTAATGTTTCATGTTATGAGACTGTTTTTTTTAAACAAAAAATTTTAATTACATTTATTTAAAAAAATTAAAATGTATAGACACAGGGGTTGGTTTACTAAAGGTTGTTCACTTTGCAAGGGAATTTTCCCTTAGCTTTAGTGAATGAGGTAAAGCTTTGCTTACGTCCATCATCCAATAATGAGCAATCAAAAATACTGTTCTTTTTTATCTTTCTTGATCGTGATTTGGTATTCTGATTGGGTATTCACCACACTCACTAAGCTAAGGAAAATGTAACTTCCAAAGTGAACGGAATAGTTGCCTTTAGTAAATCAGTATTTAGAAAGATCGTAAGTTATGCACCGATGCTGACTACCCTTTAACCATCCACTAGACCAAATTTATGTAGATGTGAGAATAATCACAAGAGGAATGGTGGTAGCTTTCTTGGCACATTTCTCAGACCCCAGGTCAGCTACATCCGAAAAGTATGGGAATGTGTTGTTTATCGCATACATACGTCTCTAGGGAGACTGAAGGAAATATTAAAAGTTGCACCTAAGCCAGTGTCACAAGTATCTAAAAATGCCATGGTTATGAAAAGGAGTTTTAAAGTCCTCATATATAAGGATGTCAACACAATATGCAAGTCCATGTTCACTCCGTTTAGGAAATTCAAGAAATAGGAAGACAGCTCCATGAAAAAAAGACCTAAAATCCACTTGTATATAATCGTATATGGTATCCAGTGTCACCAATGGGGAAATCTATGGGGAATCGGCTAGGCAACATCTTCAGGGAGGCCTCACGCTCACCCATCTTTTTGTCTACTCTACTTTTCGGAGGTGATGGGCTCACTTTAAGGTTGTAATACAGTCAATGTGTTGGACCACGTAGGGTCCCTTTCTTCAAGGCAGAGTGCATTGTTATGACTCCAATGGGCATTAGCTTACATGCAATGCCACCAATACATCTTTTCTACCAAATTAGGACACAGACAATAAAAACGTGACATAGGATCTATCTTTTCCACAAAGTCTGGGCTGGAGTTAGGTTTAAAGATAGATTTGCTCTCCACAATATACCAGATATAAGCACGGATTTAATACGGATAATGTTTAGTGCAACAGCAAACATGAAGGTCCGGAACAGCCTGCTCCTAGGCAGCACACACCCGCAGAGCTCATTAGATAATCGCTGCCAAATGCCTTCTGTTTAAACACTGACTCAGAATTTCTAAACAATGCAAAACCTGTAGGGCACAATCCCATAAATCCCCTGTAAGGTGATCTGTCCTGGAGCTCTGAGAAGACCGACGCAGATACATTAACGTGGAACTATGACACACATGATGCAGTCTATCACAACATTAACCTTCTCTTTATGTAGTTTTATAACTTTTTGATTATGCTGGTACATCTGGTGATTTTCCACATCCTGTAGACCACATCCTGTAACATGATGACAACTCTATTCCTTTTACTTGAATTCACTGCAGCTCCTCCATTCTCAGCAATCATGCCTGCCTATCAGGTAACTTCTGCTGACTCCAATGTCCCCACTGCTCAGTGTCCTGTTGCCCACATAGTCACATCTATGTTTATTCTCGGATTTGTAGGAGGTGAATGATTCTACCAGTATTCATGGAAATATATCTACAGGTTGAGCAGTGTTTTTCCCTGCAGTGGCTCATGTAATGCTGGCCCCTTAATGCCTGCTGCTTTTGGGCTTTAGAAAATCAAATAATCTGTTTGAGGTGTCATTCCCACTGTCACTTGTGGCAAAAGCTGCCCCTTTACATGCAGACTCAGATTCTGTATCACTATCTGAGCATAGCAGGGCATAGGCAATGTCACATGAAATATCGCCACATTTATTTCCATTCCAGAGTTGCGTTCATTTTTCACCAAGATGTTGTAGAGATGATAGGAGAGTTTGACCACTGTGTAAAGTCTTCTCCAGCACATCCCAAAGCTTCTCAATGTGATTAGGTTTTATGTGGTGGCCAATCCATGTGTGAAAATTATGTCTCATGCTCCCTGAACCACTCTTTCACAATCTGAGCCCGATGAATCTTGGCATTGTCATCTTGGAATATGCCCGTGCCTTCAGGGAAGAAAAAAATCCATTGATGGACTAACCTGATCATTCAGTATATTCAGCCGACCTTATTTTTTGGGCACATAACATATGAAACATATTAGTCATTACAGTAATTCCCCAGTGAAAGGCTTTTACCTTTTTGCTTAGCTAAACCCAGGTTGTGACTTTTTTGACCCGGCAGTATATTTTGGGAATCCAGATACAAGTGAACAAATGGCCTTGTGGGACACAGGCACCAACTATGGGAAAATCTCACCATCGAGATTTCTGACAGATATAAAGAGCCGCAGGTGATTCTGGCAGTGATTCAGCCCACCGGGAGTCTGACACATCCCTTTGTTATTTCAGATTTTAATTTTAGCTACATGATGTACAATATACTAGTAAGTTCTCAGAATAGGTTGCACAGGGGTGGGCAAACTCCAGCTCTCCAGTGGTTATGGAACTTCCTTTCCCCTATCAGGACTCTCAACTGGACTTCAGCCTTCCTTTTGGATCTTTGGACCTGTTCCTCCCTCCCATTTGGTCTATTTCCCCTTGTGGTGGGTTAGTCTTAAAAGAGAACTATGGGGTCAGAGTTTTTCCCCATAGTTCTCTTAAGGGTCACGGGAGGACATATACCAGCATCCTCCTGTGACCCAAAGCTCAGTATATCGTGAGCTACAGCTCGCGGTATACTGAGACCGCCACAGCCTGGATGAATCCCGACAATGCTGACGAGATCCACCCAGCTGCGTGAGTGACAGCTGTCTCTGCCTATCTAGAGGCAGAGCCAGCTGTGCCCGCCCCCTCCCACGTCCGTTCCACCAGTCAGCGCTGGAGGATCGGAGCAGGGAGGGGGGAATCCCTGCAGGGAGTGGTGACTGACAGTCACCGCTCCCGGCAGGGAGATAAATGAGAAGTAAGCGAGCGACGATATGTGTTCACTCACTTTCCGATCTGTTGAGCCGACGTGTGACAGTTTAATTGTCACTCATCGACTCGAACTATGAGGTTGGGTGAAAATCACTCACCTCATAGTTCTCCTTTAATGGTGTAAAGTCGCCCACTTTGTAGGTGGACAGTGGTTGGTAAACGGTGATGTTGTTGGTGTAAATTATTGCTGCTTGAGTCATGAAGACTAAACATGGTGGTCTGTTAATGCTTAACAGTTGTTCTGGTTGGTAATAAAGGTCAAAGTCTATTTCTTGTTTAAATGTTATTTAAACCTAATAAAGGGGTCACGGCCTATAGTTTCCCCACAAACTTTGCTGTGTGTTTACTTTATTGTTTAGATTTATTGTTATGGTATGATGTGTGTTAATGGAGTGTACAAGCCCATTCGAACATCATTTCATAGACACTGAGGTCTCTTCTGCCACAGCAACAAAGAAAATACAATATTTTATCAACAGGTAACAGGTAGATCGAAAGGCCATAAATTATTCAGGGAACCAGTAGTAAATGGCCAATAGTAAATATGGTTTAAATATTTATTGTGGTATGTAGCCTCATGCACAGGGATGGAAATGGCCATACAGCATACCGATCGGGTTTATTACTTTGCCCAGGACTCAAAGGTGCATGCACAGTTGTGTGCAGCCAACCCACACAAATCAATGACTGGTGGTTAAAGTAGGGTTGTCACCTTTTTTTTTTCAAGCCAAACACGAACAATCCAGCGCCGTGTGGCAATTTATTTTTCTTGACATATATACCTCAGTGCTGTACAGAGAACTCTGAGCCAGTCACATCAGTCCCTGTGCAGAGGAGCTTACACTCTAAAGACGCCGGCAACCAGCAAAATGGCCACTTACTACCGTAGTACTGACTAACTCGTCTAGCCTCCAGTGTACTTCCCACGGATGTCTAGCCAGTTAGCGTGTGGGAAGTAAATAGGTTGTCTGTTTGGCGTCTATGTGACAACTATGAGCACTCTAGCCGGTACATGCAGTGGAATGGATGTGACATCACTGAGCTCTTTCTCCTGACTAGGAAGCTGGTGCTTCACCCAGCCATGCACCTGAGAGGGGTGGGAGCAGGGACTCTACCCAAAAAGAAGCTGGCCGAGGTGAAATGCCCTGTGTGTGGTCTGCTGAGAGGGGGGATCAGTAACAGAGCCTACAGTAGCAGTGCCAACAAAAACAGGGCTAACAGTATGTACAGTAACAGGACTCACAGTAACAGGGATCACAGGAACAGTGCTCACAGGAACAGTGCCTACAGTAACAGTACTCATAGGAACTCCTCAGCTCCCTCTTGTCAGTCCCAGCACACTCACTCTTCACAGCATCCGGACACCTAGACAGCTTTACTCTCCCGGCTCTACCTCCAGTCCACAGCCACACAGCACCTTCGGTCTCCAGTCTCTTTTCTACTTTTCCTCCTCAGCCTGCCACACAGAATCTGAATCCTCCATCCAGTTCACTTCTTCCAGTTCCTATCTGTCCAGGTTTCAGGGGGCCTGAATCCCGGACAAAGCAAGAAAAACCCGAGCTGTCTGGGTGAAACCCACACAGGTGGCAACCCTAGGATAAAGCCATGGCTATATGTGTATGTATACGAATCTCGTTGTTTACATGCGCACTGTGACTTTTGCACTCCCATGAAAGCACAGGCTCTGAGTGTATTTTTAAATGCAAGCAGGGTAAGTAGCTGAATCTGACCTGGCATCAGCCTCTTTCAGTCCACTGTACATCTGATATCAGACTGGAAGAGGAAGAAGTAGTACAAGGGGCCAGTCAGTTGTACTACAGTAATCATAGGATTGCAAAGAGTATGCTGATAGCAGGAGAGAGCAGACAGAGAGATTAACTCACCAATCTGCTGCTTTTCCTATCATTGTCTATTCACAGGTCAGGGGGACGGACAAGACCTGTAAGTGTCCTGTAAGTGCAGAAGAAAAAAAAATCAGGTCTCCTGCTGCCAGACAGGGCTGTGTTGCGTTGCAAATCTCAGAACTGGATGGACAGAAATACAAACCCTTTGGCAGGTAAAGCCAGATCAGATTTACAGATCTCATATTACAAAAGCAGCACAGCTGACTTAACATCAGACATATTTTTCCCTGTCAATTGCAGCATGCTAAGTGTGTGGCACTTCCAGGTACTTATTACCTCTCACAGGGATTGCTGTACAGCCCCTGACTTTTAGTTATTAGTTTGTGGTATTTATAGAGCGCCGACAATTTACGCAGCACTTTACACAGTGCACATTCACATCAGTCCCTGTCCTCATGTAGCTTACAATCTAAGGTCCCTATCTCACATGCATACATATGATGGCCAATATAGACAGGAGCCAATTAACCGTCCAGCATGTCTTTGGAATGACAATGCCTTCATCTGTATTTCTCTCCAGAAGGACAGAGTCATCTTTATTCAGGTGTCATCCAAGGTCAGCATGTACTTTCTGGATTGAGATGCCGGCTTAAGGATGACACAATCATCTAAATTCTGGTGGCTGTCCAAGTGTTTCATCTTACCCAAAACATGGGCTGTGTAAGTGTTGTAAAGTCGCAGCATATCCTACAGCATTGTAATAGGAATACATACTAGAGTTGTGCTTGAGAATGCAATCAAAGCTTACTTGAAAAACTTCTTCCTTTTATGTAGAGAGTGCTGCTTTCCGTCTGCCCATCACTTTCATCAACTTCCTGGATTCCCAGCGTGCTTTGCATCTCTTTCCCTGCTGCTTGAAGTGTTGCATCCTTGATTTCTCAAGGCTAGGTATCCCATCATGCATTGTAGGGATGCACCGATATCGGTTTTTCAGTATTGAGTACTCGTACCGATACTTATATTTTGGTACTCATCGATACTGAGTACCGATACCTGTACTTCCGGTAGCATAGAGCCGTCTTCCTGGGCAATCAGGAAGCCAGGACGACGTCTTGATTGCCTGGGAAGCCGACTCCATTCTGTTTGGCCAGCCTCGATGCTAATTGGCCAGGAAGCCGGCTTCCCACCCAATCGGCATTGAGGCCGGCCAAACAGATCTGACAATATGGTGACACGACCCCCACCCTGCAGGCACCTAATTCCCCTCACATAGATTCTTAGCATTCTTTAATGTAGCAGTCCAGTACCTCGGCCAGCTGGGCAGACACCGCTCTCCCGAATCTGCCCATGTCTCCTGTGTGTTCAGCGCCCAGGTGATCGGCCCTCAGCCTGCTACTGCACATACGCAGACTGCCCAGCGCTCTCATTCAGAAATCCTGTGCATGCGCAGTAGCAGGCTGAGCGGCGATCACGTGAGCGCTGTGCACACAGGAGACGGCAGATCTGGCCGAGGGACTGGTATGTTAAAGAATGCTAAGGATCTATGTGAGGGGAATTAGGTGCCTGCAGGGTGGGGGTTGTGTTGCTATATTATCAGGTTTGTTTGCCCGGCTCGACACTGATTGCCTGGGAAGCCGGTTTCCTTGCCAATCAGCATCGAGCCGGCCAAACAGCATGGAGCCAGCATCTCGGATTCATCTTTCCTCGCGGCACAACCGGTCAGAGAAAATCTCCCTCTGGCCGGAAGTTCTAGTATTGGGAAAGGTATCGGAGCATTTGGGCGAGTACGAGTACTCGCTCAAATACTCGGTATCGGCACTGATACCGATACTAGTATCGGTATCGGTGCACCCCTAATGCATTGCTTCCAGCAAACAATGATGATGTTACATTGTTCAGATGTTGAGTTGCAGTTCAGAAGACAGGCTCTGTGAGAAGGAAGTGCATATTCACAGGGCTGAGTGCAGTTGTGTCAGTGCATTGAGGAATTACATCCTATGGGCATCTTCAATAAGTAAGCCTACAAACATCTAGATGGATACGGTTGTTAGAAGTGGGACAGAACTTATGGAAATTCAATAGAAAATAGAAAAATGCATCTTTATTTTTAGTTTTTGACCACAGATACCCTATAATGATTATATGTACAGAATATTTACTGTTGCTGTATAATGTACACTGAAGGTCCATTTCAGAAAATTTCCACTTTTATTTCCTTTATTGACTTGACACTTTTTCAGCTCGGTTGACCCCAGCCTTCAGTTCTGGACTAATTTAGTATTGACGAAAGTTACACACAGCTTTATGTGACCTTTATTATAAGTGTAAATCAATAGAAAATTTGCATAACAAATGCGCATGAAGCTGGCACCCATTCACCTTAATGCGCTGTGAGTCACAGGAAAACAAAATGGCTGACGCCATGATAATTGTGCGTAATGATACATTCAAGTAATGCCGACATTTTCTGACAGTGAATTATTTATACGCATGCCAGGCTTCTGGGAAAAAGTCCCCGCAAGTACATTTTTGTTTTGCCACAGGAATTTGCCCGTGAGGATTAATACTTTGCAGACAAAGACGTTGAGGGAGGCTGCATTCCTTATTGACCTGACGGTAAAGATGGAGGTGTTATCCAAGGTGGAAATTAATTTTGTTATGACAAGATCCAATCTAGTCTGGTATTCACGTGATCCTTATTGATCTCCTGCCTTAACACAAACATACATATTTATAAGTTCTCTTACATTCTCTTGCGGTTTCAAAGTATGATTTGAAAGTAGATATAAACCCTAAATGAATGTTATTTAGTTGGCTAAAGCGCCGTGAATCATAAATAATTGACATTTTATATTTATTGCAACTTATTTCTGCTGATCTTCTGTGGCCTCCCTGCAGCCTTCGTGTCTTTGTGCACTCCAGTGATGGCTGTGCGGCATTTTGCAGGACAGATGTATTCCAGAATCCTGCAACACTCCTTACCGGGTATCCCTGTCAGCGTGAGTGCTCGAAGTGACCACGGATGGCGTTGCCAATACTGAAACTTGTCAAAGATGTCACCAACACGCCATATTGAAGTGAAGAACACGTCTGGTTATTGACGCTTCATGTCAAAACAAATAGCAATTTGATGTTACAATAGCAATTTGCTATTTGTTTTGACATGAAGCGTCAATAAACAGACGTGTGCTTCACTTCAATATGGTGTGCTGGCGACATCTTTAACAAGTAAAATTTTTCAGGACAGGTTACCTGATGATGACAACAATGGACCATAACTGCTTAATGTTGTAATAAACGCTCAAACTTTTTTTCAATGATGAATCCAGATCACACAAATATCCATTGCGCAGCAAAGTTTTGCTTTACTGTTTTACCCAAAACACTTACAGTCACCGAATTTCCAGACAGCTCCAACTCTCTCAGCTAGGCTTCCCTGAACTTCCTGTCCAGTACATGATCACAAGGCACAGAGCAGTCTGCAGCAGATGTCCATCTATGAGCTTGGAGAAGTAAAGAGGAATGAGGAGTGAGGATTAGGGAGGAGTGGAAAGTCTTGCCTTACTGTGCCTCTGTGCTTGTAGAGACACACACAGCTTACTAGCACAAACAAGGCTGGCTCCATAGGATCCTGCAAGGTAAAGAAGCCACCCTAAATCAGGACATCAGGCCCAGTGCTCAAAAGGACCAGCTGATTGTGCATAAAACTAAAACTTTTAAAGATCAAGAAGCAGCATCCATTGTAAATTAGTTAATCAGCATTTGAGCTAGCTTAAAAACCATGTGACTTTAATATCACTTTCCGTTGGAAGCCGATGTGACAGAGTGACAACACAGGAGAACAATTAGGAGACAGGGACAGAGAGTTGTCACCCTATAACAGCGAATGCATGATAAAGGACCTTCATGGCATAATCACCAGGTATTATTTTAATGAAAGCTTTAGATTTGAAAATACTGAAACTGACTTATATTAACTTACATAAGATGTTAGTGATGGGGTATACTTATAGCTTAAGGAGTACAAAATATCTCGTTTTTTTTTTTAGCTGCATAGACTAAATTCATACCGATGTTTCAAGACAATCTGTGGACTCACATTACCTACAGGTACATAATGTACTTACGGGGCCACCTCATCTTCAGAATGCCTGGGGACACCTAAAATCTTGGCACTCCATTGGACAATTATCGACCACATAATGTACTTGATGAATACTGGTCGGCCTTCTTCTACCCCCACACCTCCTCATTGTCAAGTGAGGCCACCCAAGAAATGGAAGTCAATGGAAGATAGGGATGGCCAATTATTGCTCAGGGAACAATGTCAAGAACTCGTCAATTTTTTTTATTTGCAGGGTACTCCGAAGATAAACTCACCAAGTGACCTTAGAAAAGATTAGGCCATGGGTTTGCTTTAACCTCTTGCCGTCCGCCCGTAGTAAAAAAACGGACGGACGGCACTGCTGCATTTGCGGGTTGCCGTCGGGTCGGGTCTTTTCTGCTTTTCTGCACGGGCAGAAAAGACCCGACCATTAAACACACCGGTTACCGGGTGTTTGACATATAGGCGATCAGCGGGTCCATAGCCCGCCGATCGCCTATATGTGCTCGTTAATACTGAAAAATGGCCTGGATGGGAAGGGGGTTTAACACCGCGGATGTCAACTGGTTCAAGTTCTATTCTATTATTTAGTACATCTGAGACAGGATAGAAAATAAATCAGTTTAGGAAATACTTTTATTACCTGTCTTATCTCTTTATGCCCTTAAAGTGAACCTGTGACCAGACATTGAACACTAAAGCATTTACATATCCTAAACAAGCAGTAGAAGCACTTTAAAACAAACACTCATTCACCTTTGTAGCTATAGATACTATGAAGAAAATAATCTTCAACATTCACAACAGAGGCACTGAAATCTTAGCTCTTTCCATATTACTTTCAATTGCACCATAATCTTGGCAGCTTGCCAGCCCTCTAATGTAAACACACAACAAGTGTTTCTAAGCTATTAGAAACTGATTTAAAGGAGACCTTTACCCCCTTTGACTAAAAATCACATCATCATACAGCTCTGCATGCTGATATGAAATCATCTTACATTCATTAGCTAGAAAAACACATGTTTCTTCTACTAACAATTTCTTTGTTTCCACTTTGGCACAAATGATGTAATGTGTCCAAGTATTGCATCCTGCGAAAGTTACATCAGCAGGGCATTGCTGGGAAATCTCATCTGTAATCTCATGAGATCTCAGGGAAATGCATTTTCCTCCCCTGAGATGATGTGCATGATTACATGTCATGGTCACATGTGCCAGAGTTCCAGGAAGTAAAGGGAGATCTAGTAACCTGCCTTTAGATAATATGGCCACTGTGAGAAGACTTGGGAAGAAAAAAAAGGTATGAAAAAAATAAAAAGGCGGGAATTATCTAGAAGTATGTTTGTCGTTACTAAACATTTCTAAGACCCCGTTCACATTGAGCGATTTATCGCGCGGTAATTCCCGCGATATCGCGGCAAATTACCGCGCGATATTGCGCTCCAATGCAATCCAATGGGGCAAAGGGTCCTGCTGTCGCGGGTCGTGTGTGGCTACAGCAGGACCCTTTTTGGAGCGGATTTAGCCGCGATTCAAGCTTGCTCAATGCAAGCTTGAACGCGACATCGCGCGGCAAATCTCGCGATGTCGCGCAATATGCAAATCGCGCGACAAACGCGCGATTTGCATATCGCGCAGTGGGAACAGGGCCTTAAGGTGCATTTGTTGTTATTTTGAAGATATAAAGTTCCTCTTTAAAGGGCCTGTTCATACCATATGTGTTGGACTGTGCTGGGCAGCAATTTGCTTTGTCACCTATCAAGTCAGTTTACACCACCGCATCACGATGGTGTGCGCTGAAATGAGTACTACATGTAGTCCTCTTTTTTGTCACAGCATGTTGTGACGTACTACACACCGCACCTACACATTGAATGAGTGGAAGTTAAGACATTTTTTTTAAATAGTGGTATGCACTGAACAGTCTTTGTTGTGATCCTTGGGGATCTTTGAGAAAACACTTGTTCACATTACAAGCAGCTAGATAGGTCAGTGATAGCTTGTTTTAAAGCCTAACTCCAGGCACAACTGTTTTTTAACCTTGTTAAAGTCAATGTTTCTGCTGAGCTTTGTGAATTACACAGCAAAGGTCTGTGTGTGGGGTGGGGGGCACAACAGCAGAGTTTTCAGTGCAGCTGGGAGTGGGAAATGCAGCTCACCCAAGTACATATCAGAATTGCTCAGCAGAGTTTAAAGAGCTTCCAAAGTAATACAAAATATTACAATGTTAATGGGCTCTTTTACCACTTGTTACAAATATGTAACTTACTTTACTGTCCATAAGCCGGGCACAGGGGCACTTTCAAGTATCTGCTGTATCCAGATGCACACTAGCAGGCTGTGTTTAAGCCCCACAGAAGTTATCTGGTAAGTATAAACAACTTTATGCTTACCAGATCACTTTTTATGTGCTGGGCTTAGTCACATTTCCACAAGTCTACATGCGTTTACATGCGTTTAGCCGCATAAAACCGGGCTAGTCGGACCAGGGGACGCAGAAATGTCTATTTTGGGTAAACTGACCTAGACTGAAGGCACCTAGAAGGTGATGGACGCCTAGGGGTGCATTCAGTCATAGAAACGCATTCCATGAGTCCAGGTGCATTTAGAAATGAGCTCCATATGCAGAAAATGAAGATGCAACAAGAAACAGAGAAAATCTCTCCAAAGTTAGGGAAATTTTCATCTTAGAAAGTTGTCACCAAAACAAGTGTCCTCATTGGATGGTTTACCATTATGTATTGTTCTGGTGACCACTCTAAAATGTTAAATTTCTCCTCACTTTATGTCCTGGTAGCAATGATAACCAGAAGGGATGAGTTTTGGTCTGGATTTGGTTCGGTCTGAACCGGAGCTCCCCTGAATCCATAAGGAAGCTTCTTCAGCTGCTTCCCAACCAGCTGCAGCTGGGGAATTCCCTGCCCGCACGTAAGCAAAGGAGCAGGATGCTGTGTGTTCATTGATCCTATATGGCCACATGGCTATATTTGGTCAATGGCATTGAAAAAAACCGACGTAATTTCAAAATTTATTGAAATGAATTGAAACGAGTACAAAATCAAATGCAAAGTTCAATGTGCATATCACCATAGATCTATGAATAAGCCCAGGTGATGAAACGCATGAGGGGTGTTGGTGTGGGAGAGATCTATGATGGTGTACACATTGCACTTGGATTTAATTCTGGATTCATTTCAATAAATTTTGGATTTCCCTACGCTGGCTTTTGTACGGCTGATGGCTGGAGATTGGTCTGAGAAGTGAGAGCACACTGCAACCTGCACCCGGTGTATGTATTGATTGCATCTGGAGATGGAATTGGAGCGGTGAGTTGCACAACTTTTAGAAATTGACTTAATGGGGTTGATTTACTAAAGGCAAATAGATTGTTCACTTTGCAAGGGAATTTGCACTTTGCAGGGGAAGTTTCCCTTAGCTCAGTGAATGTGCTACAACTTCACTTTGTAAAGAATACCCAATTATGTACAAGAAAAACAAACAAAAAAACTGAATTTTTTTCTTGAACATGATTGGATGACGGACATCAGCAGAGTGCCCTCAATCGCTAAACAAAGGCAAACTTCCCCTGCTAAGTGAAAATTCCCTTGCAAAGTGAACAGCCTATTTGCCTTTAATAAATCGACCCCAATATGTCCATATAAGGTCAATGATGTTAGCACAAGTGTACCGTACCTTCGTTTATGAGCATCCCCGCCCCACAGATGATTGGGTGGGGGCCCAATTCCTTGCCTAGAATCCTAGCACCTGGCTTTATCTTGTCGAAATCTACAATGGACGTGATGTCACGAGTTGGAGATCTCGACGAGTTGTCCACCTCAATAGAACATTGGACTGCCTTCCGTTTGAACCTGAGCTCATCCCTAGTCACCAAGACTCCATGACTGAATCTCATTGGCAGCAATAAAAACTTGGCAGCGATCTAACCCTTTCACATGGCATCCATAGCTAAAAAGGTCTTTACATACACTTCTATTGTAAATTTAGAACAAACAGATCTGAAAAGTGTAAGTGAAGGATTACAGTGACATGTGCAGTGTTTAAAGTGAAATATTCAGGTCTGACTTCGGGCCAAGGAGCTCAGTTACCACTCTATTCTGGTGGCCCCAGCGATGCCTACGGCAAGTAAGATCATAATTATTAAGCACACAATCCCAAGTCCTGAGTACAGCTTGGCAGTGAATCGCTTCTCAATGCTCGCAGCCACTTTGCTGCGGCTTTCCATTGACCCGCTGCGCCCTCTAGTGTCCATTCTTATCATTGCACGGTCCCCGTGATGTCACTAGTAAGGATAGCAGCTGCTCAATGCGACTTCTCCCGGAGATGGTTAGTGCAAGCAGCATGCCATGCCACTTCCAGAGCAGAGGTCCCGATCTCCTGAGATCAAACTTTCACACTCAGGTCTCAGCATCTTCACGTGATCCAGAGGAGCACCTCATCAGGACACTCAAAAACTTTAGTAATTCTGCAGATGTTGGGAATGAGATTTTAACTGAGCTCCCCCGGCTCATTGTGAACCTCACCATGCTCTAGAGGCTGGAATATTGACACCTGATCTCTTGTTCCAGCACCCACATTGCTGTACGCATGGATGACCTTTTTACCATGACTGTTGGTGAGAACCTTTCAGTTCTTCCTTTTTCTCCAAACGTCTCCTGGGACAATGGAAGCTCCACTGGCAGCAACCAAACGGATACCAATAGGACTCAAGTGCAGGTAGACTTTACAAGGGCTATGGTCCTTGGATTCACCTTAGGAGCCTTTATATGTGCGGCCATAGTGGGCAACATCATGGTCATTATGTCTGTGGTGACCAACAGGCAGTTGAGGATCCCTACCAACTACCTGATAGTCAACTTGGCCATCGCTGACCTTCTCCTCAGCACCACCGTTTTACCTTTCTCTTCAACCCTTGAGATTGTCAGCTCTTGGGTATTTGGCAGGATATTCTGTGACATTTGGGCTGCCATGGACGTTCTGTGCTGCACTGCCTCAATTTTCAGCCTGTGTGCCATTTCTATTGACAGATACATAGGAGTTCGCTACTCTCTCCAATACCCTACTATAGTGACCAGGAAAAGGGTCTTGCTGGCTCTGCTTTGTGTCTGGATATTGGCAACAGTGATCTCCATAGGGCCATTACTAGGGTGGAAGCAGCAGGCGAATACTGATGAGTCTGTGTGTAATATTACAACAGAGCCTTTCTATGCCATCTTCTCCTCCTTGGGCTCCTTCTACATTCCACTTATTGTCATCCTGGTGATGTACTGCAGAGTCTATGTGGTAGCCAAAAGGATCACCAAGAACTTAGAGGCTGGGGTGATGAAAGAGAGGATGGACTCCAAGGAGCTGACCCTCAGGATCCACTGCAGGAATATGCATGATAGGATGCCTAACAGCAAAACCAAAAACCAACAGACTCGCAGCTCCTTGTCTCTGAAACTCCTCAAATTTTCAAGGGAGAAGAAAGCTGCCAAGACGCTTGGGATTGTGGTGGGTTTGTTCATCCTATGTTGGCTTCCATTCTTCACTGCTCTGCCTTTAGGTAAGCATCAGAACAGAAGTGCACTCACAGCCAGCACTTACCCTATTGAAATATTGTGTATTCTTGTCTCATGTTATTGCAATGAAGTGAAAATACACCAAAAATTTTTTTTTTTTAAGTTTTGGATCGAGTGAGGAAGGCTTAGATACTTTGTCAGGACTCAGTGAACCCGTTGGAAAGATTTCCCACCATAACATGGTCTGCTGTGACAGCCATGGCTTAGCACCGATCTTTATAGTTCTTTGTGAAATCTCTACATTGGTATGGACAATTAGCTAGGAGTTGGTGATGCAATCTTTAAAGTGTTATATGCTTCCTAGTAGTCTGTTCATAGGAATATTGGAGGGTATACCATGGACGGTTTAGCTCACAGCTCATTCAAGGTTGGCTGGGCAAGGGAGGTCATCTCTGTGCTGCAGTTACACATAGTTCCACTGTAAGTTTCTAATGACTATGGTGAGAGTCAAGATAATTATGGCTTTAAGAGTCTGCATGCACATGCATCAGCAGCAGTTTATTTAAAGTGTATCTAAAGCGGGGAAAAAATTGTGTTATGTTTAAGTAGGTAAAGGTTAAAACTCCTATCAGGTTTTTTTGCCATCATGGTCCCGTTGCTGGAATTATTTTCTCGTCAAAAACACAATTGGAAGTGAGAAGAAATGTTTCCAAAGTAAAAGACAGTTGTTACTGGAACAGGTGTCCCTACTGAAAGATTTTCATTTACCCCCTGTTCCAGTGATATCAATAAAGTAAGGATTGCTTATTACTGTCTATCCTTGCAAAAATATTCACCAGTACAGATAAAGAAGGGATCATAGACAGCAATAAAAACCTGACAATGAATTGGATCCTTCTCTATTCTATGCAAAACTGCCAAAAAAGTGCAGCTTTAGATACACATTAGGGTTCCAGGGGCAGTGTAGCTGAATTGTTTTGCCTTACATTGTCCTAGATATAACTGTTGTGGAAAACTACAAAGCATTACATATTTTATCCAATTCTGACATGTTCAGTAGGTAAGATCATGTATGCTTTTTGTGTTTTTAAAGCTGTGTTTCACTAAATATGTGTTTCAAACAGCCTAAATAACAAAATAATTGAAAACATTTCTAGACACAAAGCTTGTCTAAGAGCAAAACTTGGAACTGTCCTTGTATGAGCTTTTTATTAGGGGGAAAACTAGAGAGAAAAAACTGCAGGAACAAAATGTAGATAGATAGATAGATAGATAGATAGATAGATAGATAGATAGATAGATAGATAGATAGATAGATAGATGAAAGAAAGAGACAGACAGACAGATAAATAGATCAGATAGATAGATAGATTGAAACAGGCATATAATATAGTTAGATGGTAGGTAGATAGATTATATATTAAATTACATTAAACACTGCGCTATATTTCATCTTTGTGTGTGTGTCATAATCACTTTTTTTTTTTTTACATTTCATAGCCCCAAAAAAGATTTGTCATAAATGACGTTGCCAAATCATCCAGCCACAGCTCTTAATTGTAACCTGAAATTTGTTTGGTACAGTTTTAAATTTATTGGTTTTGTTTTGTTTTAGTGGTTTAAATTCACTTAGATCATTAGCACACGCACTTATTTAGCATAGCTGGGGGAAAAAAAGAAACTGAATTACATAACAGGCATAGTACATATTGTATGACACGGATGTTCAGTAATTGCTAGCAAACAGAACTGAACTTTAATTTCGTTACAGAAGCCAAAGCGATGAAAATCAGGGTCTGATTGGCTGCTGTAGATTATTACACTAAATTATACTTTACTGTCGGAAGTAGGGATGCACTGATACTTTTCAGATACCAGTGCCGATACTTGGCATTTTCATGAGAACTACCAGGGTGGCAGCGGTTGTAGCTGGGACCTGGATCTGGCACTCCACCACTGTTCTGAAATGAAGTCTGTATTGTTTTAGAAAAACTGTCACATGACAATAAACAAAATTGTATCAGTACTTGTATCTGTGAGTACTGGGACAAGTACCAGTACTTGTACTTGCAAAAATGGTGCATCCCTTTATTTATATTTATAAAAACAAAATCATACATTAAAACAGAGATGTACAAATCCCAGGAGCGCTGTATGCTCCTTACAAATGACAGCTGCCTCCTAACTTTTGAATTTTTCTCTAGTCTAGTCGTGGAGTATGAAAATTATCGGTACATGTACTTGTACCAAGTACAGTACTTGGTATCGGTGCATCCCTAGTCGGAAGAAAAATATTTTACACTGAAACATATTGCTACCCTGGAGCAGCCTTTCTCAATCAGGGTGCCGTGACACACAGCGGTGCCTTCTGGCTTCCTCAGGGGTGCTTTGAAAATTTGTGATGGTAGGACTCTAATGTGAATGGGGATCTCTGATGTAAAAGGGGGATTCTGATATGAAAGGGGGGCTCTGATATAAATGGGGTTTCTGATGTGAAACGGGTGCTCCTGATGTGAAGGAGGGCTCCTGATGTAAAG
Organism: Nanorana parkeri; assembly: GCF_000935625.1. NCBI lineage: Eukaryota > Metazoa > Chordata > Amphibia > Anura > Dicroglossidae > Nanorana > Nanorana parkeri. The sequence goes on from NW_017306282.1 coordinate 441,946, forward strand.
GAGGCTTCTAATGTGAAGGGGGGCTTCTGATGTAAAGAGGAACTTCTCATGTGAAAGGAGGGGGCTCTGATGTAAAAGCAGGGGGCTTCTAATGTGAAGGGGGGCTACTGATGTAAAGGTGGACTCTGATGTGGAAGAGAGCATTCTAATGTGAAAGAGGGTTTTGATCATTCAAGTATGTAGGATGTGAAGATTCTTTGGGCGACTTTGTGGGAACCAGACTATGTAATTCTTCCTTTACATAAGCTTACATAAGCTTTTTGCATAAAGTATTACTAAAAGCAAAACAGTTTTTTTGGATTTTAAAAAAGTAGTGAGGGGTTAGAACCTCTGTCATGGTTAATAACGCTGTCTATGTGCCTGTTAGAGGGGTTCACAGGGATTAAAGCATGGCAAAATCTGACATTTTGAGTTGCCATCAGAAGTAGAAATTTCCCAATGGGAAAATCTTCCAATAGTGGTACTTGTTCCTGTGACAACCTTCACATTGGAAAGTTATCCTCTGACTTCTGTTGAGTCACACAACACAGGAAGTAAAGCAAAATCTCCCTATAAGATGCAGATGGAAGAAACTGGCATCAGAACATAGAATTTCATTCGTTCGATAAAATTTTTCCATCCTGCTACTCCAATTTTTTTTCATCACTACAGTCGAAAATGATCTTTGATTTGACCCTGTTAACTATTATAATTGAACAAACGTTACAAAAACCAATTTTTTAAAACGGCGTATGGCCAGCTTTAGTTCCAGCAGCAATAAAGCACCAAGTTTAGGCTCCAGAGCTGCTCCAAAAATGAATTTCCAGCTTTGAAACTGCAACTCTGCTCTAAAAGCGGAACTTTAGAATCAGCTATCTCGCCCCAGTGCAAAAGTGAAGATTCTTTTTCATTGATATAAATATTCTTATGTTTGATATAAATATACCAGACCCAGTTTATCTTTTGCACTTGAAAACTGTTTATTACGGTTGAATTGTTTAAATAAGAAGTTTAAGAAGAACATTCTTTTTTTAATACAATTTGGAACGTGAGTTAGGTGAACAGAGTAAGAGATAAAAACCGGCACTCGTAAGGGGATCCGTCCATCCAATACTTAATTTGTAGGAAGGTATAAAAGCAGCAAACAAACGCTGACATGTTTCAGCCCCCAAATCGGGCCTTAGTCATAGCCGGTACGACCAAGACAAATGCCCAGTTTGTGGGCGGAAAAAAAGTATTGCAGGCAGTATTTTTTTCAGTTGCAGCACAATGCATGGCATTGCGGTTCGGTCGATCAAATTGCGGGCGGAAGGTGCATTTGGGGTACCCTGTTATCCAAAATGGAAAAAAATGTTTTGGCTTTAAAGAGAAAGTGCGCATAGCATATTAGCACATTATGGCCGACTTACCTGTCAAAGTAATCCACTCCAGCGCTGAGCTCGACCCTAACCAGCATTTTAATCTTCGTTCTGGTCTTGTTCCAGGTTTCAAGCCTTCTGCTGCATTATTGCACGGGAGTTACTTCGTCTCCACACCTGGAGCCTGTGCATTAAGCTGCGCATGTGCAGCTTAGGGATCTATTCACGAAGCTGCCGAGGGCAGCCAAGTGAATGACCGATCTGAAGTGAAGTGAGCCGAACACTGTTCGGCTATTCACTTCAGGCTGGTACGGCTAATTTCAGCCGTACATCGGCTGAAATCAGCCATACAACGGCTTGCTTCGTGTGACTTCGTGTGACATGCTCAGCATGTTCGGCCGACCCGAAGTGCAGAAGGAGTTCGACTCAGCCGATCCAACATCTGGATCGGCTGAGCCGAACCCCCGGCAGGCTTCTCACTGCTGTTCGGGCTATTCTCCCTCAGAGGTACCGAGCACAACAGAAAAAGAGTTAAAAAGTACAAAAAAAGTTAATAGAAAACGATTGTGCGGAGCTAGCAGTGACAGCTAGCTCTGCCCAATAGTTTCCTATTGTCCGGCGGCTCTGCTGCTGTAAAAGAAAAAAAAACAACTCTAACGGGTGCTCTGGGAGCCTCCCGCTCCCGGCCCGCCCTCTGCTGATGGACCTGATGGGGAACTGCAGCAGAGAGCGGGTACAATGCTAGTTTACTATTGGCTATAAAGCGTGAACTGAAAATAACAAATATATTATAATTTCTCTGTGTTACAAATGAAAAAATGTTCAGGAAATCTATCCTTACTAAAGATCTCAACCACTTAAGTCTTGGCCGTCATTTTAAAAAGGTGTTGAAATAGCAGTTATTTATGCCAGGGAGCTGGAACTGCCGACTATCAGTGACAGCCAGAATTCAGCACTAAGCCCTGGAGCTGAAATGATTAGCGATCGCAATTGAAATAAGTAGTGCAGGCAGTATTTTTTCCAATTGCAGCACAATGCATGGTACCACGCGCTGCGGTGCGGTCGATCACAATGCGGGCGGAAGGTGCATTTGGGGTACCCTGTTAAAGCATGGTAGGTGTGTTGCACGGTACTGTGCGTTAATCATGGACCCCGCATAAACAAGGGGAATAAAGCATTGGTAAAGTAAACACACACATTCACTTTTAGCTTTACTATTCCGCTATGTTATGTAAAAGTCACGCTAATGTGATATCATTTTAATCGTCAGATTTTGTTAATTCTATTTTGAGGTATATACACAGGGGCACAAATTTAAAAAAAATTCATTTTTTCTAGTTTTTTACCATTTACTATTTATTCTCAAGAGAAAACAAGGAAATAAAAATCTAAATTTGATACCAAATTAAAGCCCTATCTGTCCTTAAAAAACAACAAGCAGTACAATATGTAAGAGTAGCCCGTAAAACCTGAAAATTATAATGTGCAAAACTGAGATATCGAAGTGAAAAAAACAAAACAGTCCAGGACTCAAGGGGATTTAGGGAGAAAAAGGCTCAGGGACTCAAGTGGTTAATTAGGGCATCAAAACTCTGAATGTGTTTAGAATTGTAAATCAGCGCACTATTCTAACAAAAAATGGATGTATACAAGAAAAGCGGGGTCAGTCTGAACTATGGCCAAGAACTGGAGGGGTGTATCTGTGATGCCTCTAGTAACCAATCAGACACTTTCCTCTACTCCCTGATCTGAATCTGAATAATGATTACTAGGATACGAGTAGTTGCAAATTCTCAGCATATAGTTTGTTGCAGTTTTACAAATGAGTCTCTGCGTCCCGATGAATGGATCTTTGCAATAAAAGCTGTTTCCTAACTTCCAGAAAGCTGATAGGTAATATATAAGATTTACAAAAATGAGTGAAAACATATTCTTCATCAATTTTGAAGTCTATATTTCTTTAAGGTGACTGACACTGTCACTGTATAAAAGTTATCAAAAATATACATGTTAAAGACAATTAGAAATACCTAACTTTTCTGCTGCCTATGCCGCTGAACACTGTTCAGTTCCTACGAAATTGCCCCCAAAGTGCTCAGGAGAACCAACACTTCGGGTGAGTTCATCTCCTGGGTTCTCTAATCTGTTTTCATTGGTATCTTCTTTTGAACGCCATATCATTGTAGCAATATGGAGGTCAGCAGGAAGAACTAATGAGAGCTGAGTGAAAACATGGAGACTCCCAGAAAGGCAAGTCCTGCGGACTTCTGGGGATGATTTCACAAGATCGGAGTAGTGATCAAGAGCGCGGCAACAAGAAAGGTAAATAGTTACAGTCTTCTTTTACTGGCATATCTTTGCTTGGTAACTGTTGGAGAACAGGTAACCAAGTGAAGGAAATACATAAAAACACACACATTTCCTTAAAGATGCAATTTTACCTTTACAGCTGATCTTCAGTTAAAAAAAAATAGAAAAAATGTAATAGAGCAGTAACAGTTTAAAAAAAAAAAAGCATATGTTTTTTCTTCCATTTCTCAATTTTATTCCGGAATTGTCCCCTGCGGTGACTCCTTTTTGTCACTAGATGTCCTTAGTCTCCCAGGATGATTGACATCCAGAGTGATTCAACTCACTTACTCTGAGGCCTGGCTGTCATGGACCCGCCCACTGGGGGTGGCATCATGACGCAGCTCATGATCAGAGTATTACTGCAGTAAACAGCGATCACAGGTCATTACATAAACACAATACGCCATAGAAGCAAGGGCTGCTGCTGCCAGAAGACCTCTTAGCAGACTTTGTGGGACCATTTATCAGGATAAGAGCAGTGGGAGGGGTTGTATATATTCTTTTCTTTTACAGGTATAGCATTCTTTGGGAGGTTTAGCATACAGATAGGGCCGCATTAAATTTACTGAGACAGAAATCTCACCTATAATTTATGCATCCATTCATTACACAAATTAGACCAAAAAAACTGCTTATTCAATAAGTCACAAATGCCCGTCTTTACATTTCTATTCCTTGCTGTTATGAAATAGGCTCAGTTTACAAAGCCTTACCCAAATATAAGGATCTTTATTCTGACCTTGTGACTGTAATATTCAAATGTCATTGGACTCAGATAACACTTAAACATAGCTGTCACTTTTCTGAAAATAAGGATCCTTTTCCTGGCGTGTTAGCTTTGTTGATTGAGCCTTGTGACTTTTAAAATGCATTGTGCAACACAACTTCATTGTGCTATAAAATAACTAGTTTACCTTGAGCTTAAAAAATCAGATAATCTAAAATGCTTTACTTCCCCAATGACATTGTATTTATCATATTTCAGGCCACAGTTTAGTTTGGCATATTAGATTACTTTTTGCAAGGATGACAGTGTTTCATCACCTTTGCTGCTTCATTATCAGAATCATGTTTGAAAAACGGTTGTCATGTTTTCTTTTTTTTAAACGTAAAATACAATTTTCTAGTCTTTTAATTCCCTTTTGCATGTCAGTGCTGCTGATCTGCTCCAGCCGTTTAAGCCATTTCCTGTACTTGCTCCAGCTACAGCTGCATATCTTGTTCTGGATGGGATTTCCAGCAACAGTAAACAATGCCTACCCGTCTGTGTTGGCACGGCTGCTTGTAGCCTTTACCAGGGGCTTATTTGACATGGAGACAACGTAGGTGCACAGTTGGAAGACAGTTGTCAGTTATGTCACCCCGTAACAGTGCCTGAACAAGGACCTTCATGGCCAGATCACCAGGAATTATTTTATTGAAACCTGCAAATTTAAGATTGAAAACAACTTAGAAATGATATTACTAAATCAAAACTTATATAAGATTTTAGCGCTTGGGTTTGGATCCACTTTAAGGCATGCCGTATTATGATTTTTTTATGGAGTAAAGGTAAACCTACTCAGGCAGGTGCTTTTCTTCCCTTTGAGGGCCTATTCACCCAACAGCATTGTGTTTAACATAAGGTACCATGCGTTTAGTTCATGCTATTGTGCAGTACACCTAGTGTGCGGTGCTGTGCCCTATGTGCATTGCGTTGCCATATATTTGAATGGCACACCCACAAACCTTTAGACAGCTGCGTGTTGCAGTGCATCATGTGGTGCCACAATACCGTGCGTTGCAGTGCAGTGATAAAAGGTAGTGCATGCACTAGCTTTTTGTCACTGCACAACCCCTCTTCCAAATCATTGAGAAAAATACTAAGCATTCGCTGAAGTGCCGCTATCCTGAGTGATTGATCCTGTTTTTTACAGCGGAGGGCAAGCTGTTCCTGGATGGAGAAGATTGCTGTAAGACACTGTAGTAGCTGCAGCTACTACAGTGTTTTACTAAGTCCCCTAGGCCCTACTAGGGATAATTTATATATACTTAAATTGTGCTAAACTGTAAGTATATATAAATTTCTAGAGCTGGAGTTCAGTATTAAATTATAACTGCTTTTTTTATATATAATCTATTATAACAATACAAATTATGTATAAACCACCACACTTTCCCTTAAAGCTAAACTGAGTGGGCTTGGTGACTTTAGCACAGTAGCCAGGTTTTCTGGAAAGCATTAGCAGTTTATAGAACTATGGTTTCCTGAAATAGTTCTTTGTGTGTGGCCACTGTTAAGCTCATTTTACCGAAATCTAACACAACCTGCACCGTACAGAAAACATTACGGTGCTGATCGTGCTTAACAAATGGATTAGGAGTGAACAAAAAAACACTTCCATATACAGAGGGAAGACAGCAAATACCTCCACCGCAGCCAGCACAGCAAGGTACATAGCTGGCAGCCATTACAAGTCAGGCTGCAGGTTGGATGATCATGTTTCTGTTCAGACTGCTCTGTTGGTTACAAAATTGCCACATTTGGTAACCACAATATAACTACAACCCTTTCTAGGAGAACAAAGCTGCTTTTATGGGGTTCATGCAAACGGGTGAAGAAAAATAAAAAGAAAGGAAAAAGTGTTCCAGGCACTATAAAAAAAAAGTTCTCGTATCTATAGTAAAGAGAAATATCCTGTAGTTCAGAATATGAGGGTGAGGGGAGAGTCTTCAGCCCTGTGAAAAATCCAAATAAGGGAACTTTAATACCAGTGCGCTGCGGTAACATGTGCATTTTAGCAACCCAGGAATGCATGTTACCTGTGTTTGTGTACTGCAGTACCATTTATTTAGAATGGAACCCCATTGCACCTTTGTTCCAGCACACTGAATGTGCGATAATGCACTACCAAGCATTGTGGTGCACTGCACGTGCCAAACTTGGCACAGGTAATTTGTGGTGTGTTAGGCAGCCTGTTCACGTGAATGGGTTGCCTTAATGCAATGCAGGTTAATGCTCAATATAACATATGTTATTTCCCTATAAATGCCTCCCTTGTGTAGCACATTCAAAAAGCCTGAAACTGCTGTTGGGCGCCACCATCTTGGATGTGATGTCAGCGACCCAAGGAGACTCTGAGCTGTCACTCAGAGAATACTGTAGGATGGGGTAGTCAAACTCCAGCCCTCCAGCTGTGGTGAAACTACGAATCCCAGAATGCATCTTCCTCTACGAGTCATGCCTGTGGCTGTCAGAGCCTTGCAATGCCTAATAGGATTTGTAGTTGCAACACAGTGGGAGTGCTGGAGTTTGCCTACCCCATCCTGTAGTATTCTCCTTCACTCCTCCTCCAGCAGTTACAAAACAGTTATGTTTGTAGGTAAAGGGAAGGGTGGAAGAGCTGGGCCAGCACAGAGAGTAATCAGGGCAATGACATGCAAGGAGGCAGGGGGCTGTGCTAAAAATTGACACCTCCTGGAGTGTTTGTTTCCCAGCAAGCTCAAGGACACATTCCAGTAAAAAAAAAAAAAAACTGTTTATGGAAAGGAAAAACGCTGCTGGTAAATATTTTGCATAGTAGATTTTTCTGTGTTTTTACCTGCAAAATTTTAAGTTGGCGACAGGAACTTTTTAGCGTGAACCATGCATAGGTCTATTTTTAGGTGCCTATAAAGTTCAGATTATTTGCGGAGAGAAGACTTTCTCTCTCAATAACTGCTGACCTGCAGTGCCTGAGTATATCTGTTTGGATATTAAATAGCCAGGGTGATGCTGATGTGATTGATCAGGGGCTGCATTAAATGTATAAAACTATCTATAACAGCTAGCTTTAGCAGTGCAGTGACTGCATCTGATAGGATGCACTCACTATTCGTCCGACAATTTTCTACCAAGCCCCTTTTTTGGGACAGATGGTGTCGACAGGGCCACTCATGGCTTGAATTCCAGTCGATTCAGCAGAAATCAGTCGACATTTGAGCAGTGTACGGTCCACCTTATTGGCCTTCGTATAATCATTCTCGTTAGCCCTAGAAATTATGGCCAGTGCACTATAAAAATATGCCAGTACACCTGGCAAGCACCCCCATCAGTGCCATCAATGTGGATAATCAAATGTGTTGTAGAACCCTGTCATCATTTTGCTTGCACCCTAAACATATAGGGGTCTATTCACAAAGCTGCCGAGGGCCGCCGAGTGAAATACAACACACATAGACCTTAGAGGTTATCATTTTCTGGTATTGTGCTTTTGACCTATTAAATGAAATGTCATTTTTACTTGATTACTGACAGTCTGCTCTGGTATCTGCGACACAAAAAAAAGAAGCAAGGATGTGAAGGGATAGTAGTTGCCATAACCGCAAATGTTATGATAATACATTTTCAAAACAAATTGGATTTTGGTTTATTTTAGACACTTTGGCATGATATACACTAGGAAAAAGAACTAGGATCAAATGCACGGTAATCTAATAATAAAGTAATGAGTTATAAATACATTATAGCAATGTGGTCTTCATAAACCCCTAAACTTTGGGCTGTTAACATCTCCATTTCTGCATTATTATAATATATATAGATATCTATAGATATCTACCTATAGATAGAGAGATATATACCAATATATATATATAAAAATATAGAGAGGTGAGGATGGGTTAAGACAATTGACAGCTAGTGTATAAAATGCTAAGGACTTGATACATTTCATATAATCCATTGATTCACCACCAGGACACCATCTGCATGGAGTTTGCATGTTCTCCCACTGTTTGCGTGGGTGTCCTCCTTCACTCCAAAGGCATGCTGATAGATTAATTGGCCCTAATATGTATGCATGTGAAATAGGCGACCTTAGATTTTAAGCTCTTTGGGGGCGGGAACTTATGTGAATGTGCAGTATGTGAATTGTAAGCTGTATAAAAATACTTGTAATAATAAATAATACATTAACCCTTGTGCTTCTCTGGAACTGGACAGAGTATTGGTCAGTGATAAATTAGTGTGATGGGTGCTACAGTTGGATCAACCTCAGCCAACATAGCCTTTAACATTTACCCCACAACCCTTACCTAACCCTCAATGAACCACTAAATGAGCAATCTACAGTAAGTTACTGTAATTATAGACAGATCACTCATCTAAAGAATATTGGTTGTCAGTAACCAGCAAAGTTCACGAGTCACAGTCATCACACATTCTTAGAAATCTATAAGAACATATTCAGGTATATGCCATAAAAGTCAAGCTCTTTATTTAAACCACATTAAACATAAAGCTAAAGCTTACACGTTCCAGGCTTTTGTCCTTAGCCATTGCTATGACTAAAAGAAGGTATACATGTAATAAATTTCAGCTGGCTCCTGATGAACCGGCCGAAATTCACAGAGTGGGTGACGCTGTCAGCAGCCTTCCTGCCGGCATCCCTCGGTCAGCTGATCGAAGGAGCAGGTCGGAAAATTCCCGTCAGAGCTAGAACCCAATCAGTGGCGGACGATGTCAGAATCCAATGCAAAAAGTGGAGGATTTGTCCATCAACGCTCGGAAGCATTAATGGAGGAATTAGTTCTATTTTTTTGTTCAGCCCACGGGTTGAACTAAAAAGATAGAAACGTGCATACCCGGCTTTAGAAAATAAGCTGAAAACAGAGAAGTGCTCTGTCATTTCTAATATGGTTTTAATAAAGAGATTGACTTTTATGGCATATAACTGAATATGTGCATGTTATCTTTTTGAAAACTCCTAACAGTGCGCACTTACTGGACAGCCGGTGCCAGCACAGAGATCTTGAGGTATAAAACTACTACTTATCCCCTATAAAAAAGCATTGAGGGATAGGTTTTGAGTAAAAAATATATTAGTGAACTCCTGTCCTCTTCTCTCTCTTTGATGTATATTAATGAATGAAATGCATACTGCACGCTTTAAAGCAGACATTTAAAAACACCAATGAATGCAGTTATATATTATTTAAAAAAAATCAATGTATTCTTTAATTGCAATTAGTGTGAATCTGAATTTGACTGCATTTCAAATGTAATCCTCTGTACAGCAGTACTAGACTGGAAAAGGGAGGGACAACACTTGGGACCAATCAGGTGCGCTGCATGCACATGTGTTGAAAAGGAGCATGCTGACAGAAGAGAGCAAAAGCATGACATAATCAGTCTATTGCTGCTCCTTCACTGTGCAGTCCCAGGCAAAGAGGTGACCTAGCTGTGTTGCTTAACTGCTGTAGAGAAGAATTAGGTCACCAGCCTGGTACAGTCTGGCTGGGTTATGTCAATCTTTTGGCAGGTAAAACCGCGCATATATGTATTTCAGCTGTTACCTGGAGTTCAGCTTTAACACATTAGTTACGTGCTATGGTGTGTATCCCGTCTCCTGCATGCTGCTGCTTCTTGTAAAAATCCTCCCTTTCTGCCGCCTTCATAGCTGGCGGATACTGCGATGAGTGGCTATCTTCCAGTGCTGTATGGCTTAACCGAAGCCAACGCTAGCGTGCAGAGTTGGGTAATTTGCCCCCCCCACCCCAGTTATGCCCTCTCCTTCATTTAAAGAACTTGTACTACTATTCTACCACAATGCATTGAATGAATGGGCAGTGGAGATCCTGTCTTTCATCCACTCATCCTCCATTCACAGGAAGCAATGTATTGTGGGGGAATTATGGTACAAGTTCTCTGCATGGAGGAAAGGGCAGAAAGGGGTAGGAGGGGAGGCACAACTCTTCACGCTAGCAGCAGCTACTGTTTACCCATTCAGCACTGGAAGTTAGCCACTCAGGCTGGCATAAAGGGAGAATGTATACAAGAAGCAATAGCCTGCAGGAGATGGGATACACACCATAACACGTAACTAATGTGTTGGTGCGGAATCCCCTCCAACAATACTAAACTTCAGCTTACGTACTCATGTTTACATACTGTATGTTGCTATATACTAAAGGGATCCAGTTGGTTTTATCTGAATTTGTGTCATATCCAGGTCTGATTTTTTACTTTGTGAGAATCGACCCTAAAATACTAGTTTTGGGTGCACTGAACCCATAAATATTTGTTCTGCTAAAAGTACCGGACAGTTTAACCTCATTTATGTATGCTAAACTATTTTTGGTGTGGAACTCGCATTACGTGCACTGGTTGGGATAAATTTCAGGGAGTAGTAATCTCTCCTTCTAGGGTTATATTAGTGTTGGCTTCTTCTGGTTGACATTTGTCTGGTTTTATGATGCATTGTCTGGGTAAAAAGAGATCCAGATAGGACATATTTGAAATTCATAAGCTGTTCAGATGGCCAAGAACCACTATGGCCTTCTAGAGAACACAGCAGTCTCCACTCATGGTCCAGGGCACAACATGCCCTGCTCCATTGTACACAGCCAACAGGAATACTTTTGTAAGGAACATATCAGGATGGAGACCTGGGGACAGCCATTTCTGACTTGTTTTGAAGGTCTTTGGAGCTGTGGCCCTATGCATTCTTATCCTTGGAATACGTATTCAGCCACTGAAGTGTCAGGACACCTTTTACTTAAGGCAGGAACTCATCAAATAAAGATGGATATGCCAGAACTGTAGAGCTTGCACAAGTCAGCAATAGCAGATTCCAAATGTATGCCCTGACAGGTTCCTTTTAAAGGAAAACTCCACTTTTGCTGAAAAAGTCTGATGTATACACTTGCTACACTAACCATTTTGTAATTTTATGTTTTTTAAAATTACTTCTACAAAGATGTAGGATGCTTTCCCAATGGATGCTTTATTGCGAACAGAATTTAAAGTGGTGTCAAAGGTTACAGGCCGTTTTATATCATGTTGGCCACTAAAACTGCAACTTACTGTTGGAAGCAGTCAATCCCACAGGAGTTGGCTAACCGGAAGGTAGACTGTAGGGATGCACCGATACCGATGATTTGGTCAAGTATTTGTTCTCACCCAAATGCTTCCAATACCTTCCCCCGATACCAAAATTTCCAGTCAGAGGGAGATTTCCTCTGACCGGCATTGCTGCGAGGGAACATGGAGGCAGGTTCCTGATTGCCTGGGAAGCTGGCTCCATGCTGTTTGGAGCATTGAGCCGGCCAAACAGCATGGAGCCGGCTTCCTGGCCAATACGGAAGCCGGGCTTAAAAGTACTTCTCTCCTTTGATGTGAAACCAGTGTAATGTTGTAAACCTGCATTCAGATTTAATTGTATCCCTGCAGTATGGCAACCTGGAAGTATTATGAACACTGTTAGTGCCCCCGAAAATCGAATTTCTTGCTTTGTTGAGCAGTGTGATTTGCTCACTGCTCAATAAGAGCCCATTAAAACTAACAGGGTTATTCACAAAAGGTTGAAGAGTTTGGAAAGTGAATAATCTAGGCCAAAATAGCTGATTTGGAAAGTGAGCTGAATTGGAGAATTTTTCCAAATCAGCTATTCTACCCTAGATTGTTCACTTCTCCTGTCTTCTCCAAACTCTTCACCCTTTTGTGAATAACCCTGTTAGTTGTTGCAGTAATATGCATAAGCACTGCATTAGTACATTCTCAGCTCTCATTGGAAGCTGCAAGAAGACCCATTGACATTACCCTCACCTGGGCCAACTATCTGGAATCCAGGGAGCAAGGTGAGTATTTTATATGATTGCCTTTCTTTTTTTTCTTTTACTGCTTTTCTCCAGCTTTGTGTAATCAGGTGTGGGGACCTTAATTTTTTTTTTATAAGAAGGTGAAGGTGTTTATATACCCAATCATAAGCAGGGACACTGAAAAAACAGGGGTTTTGCTTGCACAGGATTGGTTGATTGAAGTAAAAATAGAATCACCTTTTCACTGTTAAAGAGGATCTTCACCTTTATCCTAAAAAATACAACAAAGGCACCTTTAGAAATGTTTAGCAATAACAATCTACATACAGATACTTATAGATAACTGCCGGCTTATTGTTCTTTGTATGCCTTGTTTTTCTTTTCCTCTCCATTCTTCTCACATTGGCCATTTTTACTAATGACAAAATAATCTCCCTTTACTTCCTGAAACTCTGGGTTTTCCCCCTGGAACATGTGACAATCCACATAATCTGAGGGCAATTTTTTTCTCCCAGATCTCATGAGATTTTGCAATTACAGAGGAGATTTCCCAGGAAAACACTGGTAATGTAGCCTTCCCATGATGCATCTGTGAGGCCAAGGCTACATCATCAGTGCCTCAATTAACCAGGAAGTGGAAAAACAGTAATTGTAAGTAAAAGCCAAACATGTTTGCCCGACTAGTTCATGTAAAATTATTTTATATGAGCATGCAGAGCTGCTGATGTGATTTTTGGTGAAAGTGGGTAAAGAGCCTCTTTAAGGCCTTGTTCACACCAAGCGCATTCCAGGAGCAGAGCAGTTACAGACCAGATCAAAACTGCATCCAATGTATTCTAATGGTATTTTGGGCTATAGTTCTCACCACAGCGTTCAGTTCCAGAGCATGTAAATAAACTGCAGCAAGTCCTATTTACCTGCTCTGGAACGCATGCAAATGCCCTGGAACGCACTGAAAGCTCATTTTAAACTAAAAAAAAATATATATTATTTTTTTTTTACCAAAAACGGCCCGGAACGCATCAAAAACCCGGCAGAAAACGCGGCACAACCCACTGCACTGCGTGTGCAGAAACTCATACAGATCTGGTCTGCATTTGGTGTGAACAAGCCCTAAGTGTTCACTTAGCAAAGTACAAATTCTACGACCTTTTAGTAAATGAGCCTCAGCATGCGGTCACTATCACGGCAGTCAAATACTGATTGTTTCCCGACTTGACTTAGGGCAATTATTATTATTCTCTGCTGGTTAAGCAGGACTAAACCAGCACCAAGCTTCCTCCACCATAGAGCCGTATGACTCTCACTATCCTGCAGATGTGTATATCGGATGGAAAAAAAACTAAATCTGATGACCTGGTCATTCCTGCTGCGACGTTCAGAAGTCCTTGTACACTTAATCTCTATTTATACCAGATGAATATATTGGCACGTATACAAATGAACTAGACGCCATTTAAAATAAAATAATTCAACTTTCTTCAGTTTGTTAGGTGAAGTAATTCCTTGACAGGCTGCCAGACCTCCGGATAACGGGGTGAGTGTATATCTGTCGGTCCCACGCATTTCGGTCCTGTATAATTAAAAATAGCTTTAATTAAAACAAATGCTTGAGGCATTTGATTAATAGGAAAAGGATTCAGAAAGTCTTGATTTTTTAGCTCAGCAAATAAACTACGCCGGAGAAACAGATACACAGAGATAAATCCGGGACAAGTCTTTATTTTGATAAGCGCAGAGGTGACACATGAAACCTCTGGTGTTGGAACTGTGATTCATAATGTCGGTGTAAAGATCTGTAAATGTTTGACGTACTGGTGTACCAATATTTGTGCTGGGGCAATGAAATGCCAACACCTAAATAAATGATACAACCTGAGGAATTAAACAGTTTTTCCACTTTCACAGGGAGGGAAGAAAACCTCGCTCTCTGCTGCTGACTGATGGGATCTCCCTGCAAACAACACCAATAAAAATGTTGAGTAGCTTCAGCCACCATTGAAGCTTATAGTATTGCTCAGAAATATATTTTTTCTAAATCCCAGGTTTACTACACTGGCTCAACCCAAGACCTATATGTGGAATTGGGACAGTTCATGGCTGAGATGCTAGCTCGGATATGACACAAACAATATAAATCCTGGTGCTTATATAGTTACTAGCTGTGTTCACAAATCTCTGACATACAGTTGTGTGAAAAAGTGTTGGCCCACTTTCTGATTTTTCATTGTTTTGCAAGTTTTTCACACTTTAATGTTTCAGATCATCAAACAAATTTAAATATTAGTCAAAGATAACACAAGTAAACACAACATGCAGTTTTTAAAGGAAGGTTTTTATTATTAATGGAAAACAAAATCCAAACCCACATTGCCCTGTGTGAAAAAGTGTTTTCCCTCCCCCGTTAAAACATAACTTAACTCTGGTTTATCACACCTGAGTTCAATTTCTCTAGCCACACCCAGGCCTGATTACTGCCACAACTGTTTGCAGAAATCACTTAAATAAAGTAAGACAAAGTGAAGTAGACCAAAAGATCCTCAAAAGCTACACATCATGCAGAGATCCAAAGAAATCCTGGAACAAATGAAAAAGTAAGTAATTGAGATCTATCATATTGGAAAAGGTTATAAAGCCATTTCTAAAGCTTTGGGACTCCAGCGAACCACAGTGAGGGCCATTATCCACAAATGGCGAAAACATGGAACAGTGGCGAACCTTCCCAGGAGTGGGCGACCAACCAAAATTACTCAAAGAGCGCAGCGACGACTCATCCAAGAGGTCACAAAAGACCCCACAACAACATCCAAAGAACTGCAGGCCTCACTTGCCTCAGTTCAGGTCAGTGTTCATGACTCCACCATAAGAAAGAGACTGGGCAAAAATGGCCTGCATGGCAGAGTTCCAAGACGAAAACCGCTGCTGAGCAAAAAGAACATAAGCTTGTCTCCGTTATGCCAGAAAACATCTTCATGATCTCCAAGACTTTTGGGAAAATACTCTGTGGACTGACGAGACAAAAGTTGAACTTTTTGGAAGGTGTGGGTCTCATTACATCTGGCGTAAGAGTAACACCGCATTTCAGAAAAAGAACATCATATCAACAGTAAAATATGGTGGTGGTAGTGTGATGGTCTGGGGCTGTTTTGCTGCTTCAGGACCTGGAAGACTTGCTGTGATAATTGGAACCATGAATTCTGCTGTCTACCAAAAAATCCTGAAGCATAATGTGCGGCCATCTGTTCGTGACCGAAAGCTGAAGCGAACTTGGATTCTGCAGCAGGACAATGATCCAAAACACACCAGCAAGTCCACTTCTGAATGGCTGAAGAAAAACAAAATGAAGACTTTGGAGTGGCCTAGTCAAAGTCCCGACCTGAATCCTAATGAGATGATGTGGCATGACCTTAAAAAGGCGGTTCATGCTCGAAAACCTTCCAATGTGGCTGAATTACAACAATTCTGCAAAGATGAGTGGACCAAAATTCCTGCACAGCGCTGTAACAGACTCATTGCAAGTTATCGCAAACGCTTGATTGCAGTTCTTGCTTCTAAGGGTGGCCCAACCAGTCATTAGGTTTAGGGGGCAAACACTTTTTCACACAGTGCCATGTGGGTTTGGATTTTGTTTTCCCTTAATAATAAAAACCTTCCTTTAAAAACTGCATGTTGTGTTTACTTGTGTTATCTTTGATTAATGTTTCAGATCATCAAACAAATTTAAATATTAAAGTGTGACAAACATGCAAAACAATGAAAAATCAGGAAGGGGGCCAACACTTTTTCACACAACTGTATATCAGCCCCTGCTGCATCTTCTCCCCTTGATGACAATGTTGCAGTCTGATAGCTGACAGAAGGAGACTGAGGAAATGCTTTCTACTACCTTCTGCAGCATGATGGCATCTTCTAACCCTCGGTAAAATCCCTTCTCTGGTGGTTAATCGCTACTTTTAAACTATAAAATGTACAGCTAGACATCTTTGTGCATTGAGTTGTTTGCCTAGAATTCAATGAACCTGAATGAAAAAAATTGAAGATTTGCTATGTTATAGGGAACATCTAGAAATGTTAAAGAAGATCTTCAGGAAAACTTTTTATTAACCCTTGCAGTGGGGCTACCCCCACACTGCGAGGGTTATGTGCTCATTTGTGTCTAGGAACAAATATCACAAAGATATACTCACGCGAAGCTCCGAGCCAGCCGTCTGTCACAGCGCTCCCTCCAGCCTGTCTCCTCCTCTGCAGCACATTGGAATCTTCCTCAGTGTCCTCACGCTTTTACGGTGTATAAATGTGATGATTTATGGTACCTTAGACCACTGCAGAGGAAGGGGGAGAGACGCAAGAAGAAAAGATCTAAGAAGAAGCCATCTCGGAGCTTCAGGTTAGAAATTATGTTTTTTTTAAAACCTAGACACAAAAGAGCACTTAACCCTTGCTGTGCGATGATGGCCCCACTGCAAGGGTTAATTTAAAAAAAATTCTTGGAGTTCTTCTTTAATTGTGCCTAAGCACTACTCTAAAAAATGTATCCTTTGTCTGGAATTTCTTATGAAAAAAATGAAGTGCACTTTCTGCTATGTGATTGTGTCAAGGCACTCCTATGTCTAAAACATCATAACTGGATATCTGCAGTGTGAGATCTAAGACACTGCTGCCTCTCCTAGTCTAAGGAAATTTGGAGTGAGATTTGGTGGTGTCGCTAATGTGCTGCTCACTGTTCTCCTTGTTGGAAGCTCTGACAAGAGGAAGCAACGGACACACAATGCAGAACAAGGCATGGTAAGACAGTAATAGGTAGGGCTACAACAACTAAGCGATTATAATCGATAAGGAGAATTATAGGCAACGATTCTCATGATCGATTAGTTGATTTTCGATTAGTTGCCGCCGCTCTGCTCCTCCGTTCTCCTCCCCACTGGTGCTGGCTGCAGCGGTCTGTGTCCCCTTCAAGCCCCGCTACTCTCCCTGCCTGTATCGGCAGAGGCAGTGGGGACACAGACCACTGCATTCGGCATCAGCGGGGAGGAGAGACCACTGTGACTGCATTCCCTCGCTGCCCCCCCCGTACCTCCGCTGCTGCCCCGTTCCTCCTCTGCCTCCGCTGCTGCCCCGTGCTTTCTCTGCCCCCCTCCCCGTGCCTCTGCTGCATGCCCTGTGCCTCTGCTGCTGTCCCGTTCCTCCGCTGCTGCTGCCCAATAACTCCACTGCCCGCCCCCTTCCTCCTCTGCCTCCCCGTGCCTCTGCTGCCACTCCATTCCTCCGCTGCCAGCCTCGTTCCTCCTCTGCTCCCTCTGTGCCTCCACTCCATCTAGAGCAGTGGTGGCGAACCTATGGCACGCGTGCCAGGGAGGGCACGCGAGGCCCTTTCTGCTGGCACGCGAGCCCAGGTTCAGGCCACAAAACATTAAGGCAGCCGACGGGGCGAAATCGTCGAACGAGCGAGCAGGAGGAGAAGGGGGACGGAGCGGCAGGGGGTGGAGACAGAGGGAGATGGGGGCGGAGATTTGAGAGGACGGGAGGAGCCGGGGGACTAAGTGGCATGAGACGGCCGGAAACAGAGTGAGATCGAGGCGGAGATGAGAGGACGTGAGGAGACGGGGACGGAGACAGGGGGAGATGGAAGAGGCCTGTGAAGACTGCAAAGGCAGAGAACGCGATGGAGGAGGAGTCGCCATTGGGCCAGTAGAGCGGCGAAGCTGAGAAGATTGGGCGCCGAGGCAGCAGTGAAGGCTGGGCTTCCCGTGTAAGGTAGGAGCACTGTGCTGGCAGGGCCCACCATAGATTATGCACAGCCCACCAAAGAGTCACAGGATCTGTGGGGGGCTTTGCAGGACTTGTGGGGGGTTTTCAGGATCTGTGGGGGGCTTTGCAGCCTGCAAAGCCCCCCATTGATCCTGCACAGCCCTCCTGAGATCTAGCAGACTGCAGGGTCTCAGGGAGTCTCTGCAGGATCTGTGGGGGGCTTTGCCAGATCTCAGGGGGGCTGTGTAGGATCTGTGGGGGGCTTTGCAGCTTGCAAAGCCCCCCACAGATCCTGCAAAGCCCACCACAGATCCTGCACAGCGCCCCTGAGATCCGGCAGACTGCAGGGTCTCAGGGGGTCTCTCCAGGATATGTGGGGAGCTTTGCAGGATCCGTAGGTTGCTCTGCCTCCTGCAAAGCCCACCACAGATCCTGCACAGCCCCCCCGAGATGCGGCAGACTGCAGGGTCTCAGGGGGTCTCTGCAGGATATGTGGGGAGCTTTGCAGGATCCGTAGGGTGCTCTGCCTCCTGCAAAGCCCACCACAGATCCTGCACAGCCCCTCTGAGATCTGGCAGACTTCAGGGTCTCATGGGGGCTTTGCAGGATCTGTGTGGGCTCTGCAGCCCCATGGTGGGCAGAGCCCATTACAAATCCTGCACAGCCCCCCTGATACCCTGCAGACTGCAGGGCCTCCAGGGGGCTGTGCAGGATCTGTGGGGGGCTTTGCAGGGTCTCGGGCCTGTGCAGGATCTGTGGTGGGCTCTGCCCACCATAGACCCCGCAGAGCTCACCACAAATTCTGCTAAGCCCCCCTGAGACCACAGCTTTCCTGCTATGCTAATAGCGGAACATGTCAAAAGCTGGATACAGTGTTTGCACTGTATCCAGCGACTGACAGGTCACGCAAAAAGTATTAAACAGGAAGCGGTGGGGTAAATTTAGTGGGGGTGGGGGTGCCCGTGTTTTGCCTTGCCTAGGGCAGCCCCAAACCAGAATACGCCACTGCGTTCAGGGACCACCAATTGAAATAGATCTGACTGACCCAGATCGCCTTGGTATGCGATCCGGGCCAGTCACAATTAGGCAGCGGCAGCCAATAAACAGGTAGGTTAGACGGCTGCTTCCTCCTCGCTAGGACCCAGTGAGGCCCCCGCAAGCGGCCGTCTAATCTGTCTGTTTAGAGGTCACCGCCAGTGCCTGATTGTGACCGGCCCGACTACAGAGGCGATCCGGGACGTTCGGGTCCCTCGTGAGAGCCGTACAAGGCCGTAAGGCAGTGATGTTGAACGTTTCTTAAACCTGAGCACCCAAACTGCAATACTAAACTTATTTTCAGCGCTGGCACTTTGAGATAAATAAATTGATTTTGCGTCGCAGTTTGGGCACTCGGGTTCAAAAAGGTTCGCCATCACTGATCTAGAGGATGGGAGCCATACTCAGCCTGCTATTGGATATTTTAAAATGCAATAGCCAATAGCAGGCTGGCTATTGCACCAATATAACTTTCTCCTTCAGGTCCCTTCTCTGCTGATTGACAGCAGGCAGTGGGTGGGAGCAATAGCCAGCCTGTTATTGGCTATTGCAATTTTAAAATATCCAATAGCAAGCTGGCTATTGCTCCCAGAAATAAAGTATTTAAAAAATAAAAGTTTAAAAAAATAAAGTAAAAATAAACTAAAATTAAAAAGACTACAAAATTTTTAAAAGTTTTAAAACAAATGCAAACAAATGAAAAAAGAAAGTTAAGCTTAATTAAAAATAGAACAAAAACATTTTTTGATTTGTTATTTTAAATAAAAGGTTGGTTATTTTATTATATTGACTTAGAGTTTTACAATTCACATTTTTCTAAATCCATGAAACTAATCAAAATGTGTAATATAATACATAAACTTGTTAAAAAAATCTATATATATATATAACAGGTGGGAAAAGTAATTTTCACTTTCGGCCTGAAAGATTTTGCTGATTGAGGTACGTTGCGGTGCCATTCTTTTCAATCGATCCCAAATGCACCTGCCGTCCACAGTGTGATCGCCCGCACTGGAACGTCCGGTACTGCAATGCCTTGCGTTCTAGTGCAGTGCGATTTCAAAAAATTTGCATACCGATTTATACTGAAGTAAACTTTATGTCTGTAGTGCTGCATTTGTGTATTTTATTTTAAATAGATGACGGTATTAAGTTTTTTATTTTATCCGTTTAATCAAAAAAATGATCGACCAACTAATGATTATAAAAATAATTGTTAGCTGCAGCCCTAGTAATAGGGAAAGAACATTTGCAGGGAGACCGCTGTGTAATACTGGTGACTGGTCCCTTTTGCCTGTGTTTTTTTGGGCACAGCTTCCAGAGTTCAGGTGCTCTTGAAGATTTATTGGGTGGATCTAGTGCTTTTAATTGTTTGAGAACACTATGCCTCATTTCCATAAAATCCTTTATTTCAGCACTTTCTATCCTTGCTTACTTACAGGTTCGATCTCCGAGCAGTTGCAACCTCCAGAAACATTGCAGAAAGTTATCTTCTGGCTTGGCTACTTCAACAGCTGCATCAACCCAGTCATCTACCCTTGCTCCAGCAAAGAGTTCAAGAGAGCCTTCATACGAATCCTAAGGTGCCAGTGGGGGAACAGAAGACAATCTGTTTTGCGCAGATCCCAGTTCCGACCTCGGAGCAGCAGCACCATGACCCAGCCACGTAAGGAGTCCATGGATGACAGACACTTTATCAATGGTAGCCAGAGGACAGTGACAACCATCACTCCAAGCTCAAGCTACAGGAGCAGATCACCCAAAAAAGAGGACAGTCCTCGAGGCTGGAAGCATTCTTATATCCCTGTAGACTTGGATCAAAGACAGATATCAGAATCCGATGTGCAGGACAAATCGCAAAGTGTCTTCATTTTTCTAGACCCTTCAGACTATAATGGACATGGCACCGACATTACAGCTCAAGACTATAGCGGACCCAAAGCCAACCCCGGTCTGATTGTAGTGCAGGACTCTATTCACTTTAGATAATATCCATTTAGCTGATAATAATTCGTAAAAGTGCCATATCCATGTATCAGTGGGTATTTAGAGCTTTTTCAGTAATCATAGATGATCTGGAGGGGGTCTAAATACTAGCCTTTAAAGGGAACAAAACTCAGTGACTTACAAAAACAGCAGAAGCAAGGTTTCATAAAAGCCAACTTAAAGCCCACTTGAAGTTGCAAAAATAGATATAAAGGTGTCTGTCCATCCAAATGTAGCAGTAGTTTTGTTTTTTTAGCTTGAATAGCAAGGAAGGATTAGAGCCCTGTCAGGTCTTTACTGTTATTCCCTTAGATAATTCCTCTCATTCACTATCTTGGTGACACCAGATAGGAAATGAGCGGAAATCTCCAAAAACAACAGAGACAGAAATCACATTTTTTCCCCCGTAAATCAGGGGAAGGCTAGAACCTCTGTCAGACTTCTATTGCTGTCTGTCTTTGTTAAAGGTTATCTTTATATGAGACTTCAATTGGGCTTTACATCAAGCTTGGCTGATATAGGAGCCAGGTAGTTCATAGAACTAAACTATTGTATTTTGTAAATTGTTTTGATTGTAATTAGTACAGTTACCTGCTCACTGGCTCCTAGAAAAGACTAACTGACTTCAGGGTGCTTCTTTAAAGAGGAACTGAACTCTCGAATATGCGCCAAAGTAGGACAGGCAAAGAGCTAAGGACTAGTCATCTGCTTTGCCTGTGGTGTCCTGTAAATTATCTTTACCCATTATTGTCTTACAATGTCTTGTTCGGCTTTGTGTCCCTGTATGGAGGTCACCATCTCGGTAGAGGCAAGGCTTTGCTTCCCTAAATCAAAGCCTCCAGCAAGGAGAACAGTGAGCAGCACAATAGTGACATATCCAAATCTCACTCCATATCTCTAGAGACTAGCAGTCAGAGGCAGCAGTGTCTTAGATTTCACATTGCAGATATACAGCTACGAGGTTGTATGGACAGGAGAGTGTAGGCACGCTCACATACCAGGAACTACTCTGCTATATTTCAGGAGGAATTCCAGACAAAAGGTACATTTTTTTTATGGTACTGCTTAGGAAGAAGTAACATTTCTCGATGTTCCCTATAACATAGCAAATCTTCCCTTTTGACTACAGGTCTAATTGAATCTCTTTGACATCTGACTCAAGTCCAGTGATAACTGTTATTAAGGAAACACGAGTTATAGTTGATGAGGAGCGCTTTAAAGGTGTTAAATCCTGAAGCATGTGCTTCTTGAGATCAATGTGAATAACTTTTCTTTTCCAGCAGGTGGCACTGTTGTACTTTTTTTCTTTTCTTATTGAATTTTGTTGTTGTTTTTTTTGTTGAGCTGTGTGCTATGTAACTGTGTACTGACTTTAAACCACAGATAGTACTGAATGATTTTTATTTAGTTGTTAACAAAGTAGTTGTACACATCCAGTCAGCTTTACATAAAAATCTAGAATACATAGTTACATAGTATTTGAGGTTGAATAAAGACATTAGTCCATCAAGTCCAAGTTTTTGTCTTTCAATGTTTAACAATCTGAAAGATGTCCATATTTCTGATTGTGTTCCTGTGAAGTATCTCTTCTACGCATTTTTACATGACCTGTTACATTTGTCTTTGCTTAAAAGAGACTCACAATGGGGAATTCCCACAGGGGAATTTATCAAAACTGGAGCAGACAAAATTTGAAGCAGCTGTGCACGGCAACCAATGGGCTTCTCTCTTTCATTTTCAAATCTTAACTGAACAAAAGGAAGAGCGAACAACTGCTCCAGATTTTGTCTGCTCCAGTTTTGATAAATTCTCCTCCCAGTGTTTCAAAGTATGAGGAGCATGTGACTCACTCCCCTTACTGTCATGTGACAACCCTAGTGCTTTGTGATCAGCCGCAAATTGGTACTTGGCACCGGTACATACGGGCAGGCAGAAAGCCCTCTGACTTTGTGTATAGCCCTCGGACTTTGTGACTGTATGGGTCACAAAGTCACACTTTGGAATACCCCAATTATTCACACTTATCTTTTTCTTACAATGAACATTGAAAAATTCAAAAAGTCCCTCTTACCCTCTTATAATTAATTACTGAAAGGCAAAACAGTAAACTGTGGGTCAGACAAGTTGTAATTGATGAGTAAATGCATAAAAAATAATGTTTTTTTATAAACATATGATAGTTGTGCCTATTTTACCACCCAGCATTATACTGAACTGTGCAGGATATGTGCATGTTGAATATACTATATGACCAAAAGCTTGCAAAATCCTGACCATCACACCTATATGAGCTTGCTGGACATCCCATTAAAAAACCATGGGCATTAATATGAAGTTGTCACTCTTCTTGGAAGGATTTCAATAAGATTTTGTAGTGTGTCTGTGGGAATATGTGCCAATTCAGCCAAAATAACATTTGTGAGGTCTGGTCCTGATGGTGGAATGAGAAGACCTGGCTCACAATTGCGACCGGGCCCTGGCATTCCGCCTGTTGGAGGGGGGCCCAGCGAGGGAAAACAGGGCCCTCCCGAGATCGTGCCGCTCCTTTCCTGCTGCTCTGCCACCCGCAGCATGTACGGGTGGCTGTGCGGCAGTGCAGTAGAGGCTGTCACTTGTCCCGCAGAATGTGCTGCAGGCACTGCCGGGCAGCACATTCTGCGGTGTGAGGACCCTCTCCTCTTAGCCCCGCCCCCTGGCTGCAGAGACACGGAAGAGGGCCTTGCAGGAGAGGGAAGGTAAGTGGGGGTGCTGGTGGTATTCTGCATTGCTGACTTTTATTATAATGTATTGCTGGGACTTGTAGTCCCACATAGCTGGTGGTATTCTGCATTGCTGTATGATGATTATATAGCAATGCAGAATAGCATCAACTATGTAGGACTACAAGTCCCAGCAATGCATTATATTTTTACTCGTACTTGTGAAAATGCCCCGATACTAAGCGCAGATTCCGGTGTTCTGTCGAGAACGCCGACGTAGTTGAATTTGCCTACCTCAGCATCTGCACTTGCGCACAGAGCAGTATTATCGAGGAAACAGGGATTTATTACAAAGTATTTTGTTTAAATCTTTAATTGTGACCGTTAATAATATGCCACCCATCATTTACTGCCACCCATCATTTACTGCCACCCATCATTTACTGCCATGGACGGCATATTATTAACGGACACAATTATCCAAATACAAACGAATACTTTGTAAATAAATGCCTGTTACCCCGTTAATCCCGTATGTGCGCAAGAACAGATACTGGGTCGGCGTTCTCGACAGAACACCGGCACTAACATTTTAAACAAGCGTCTGCCTGAGGTCCTGCAATTGCTGGGGACCTCGGCAGCCTACCTGTTAACCATGCGGTGCCATGGCGGGCCTTCATGGTTTCTTGCTACGGGCCCTGAAGGTTCTAGTTATGCCTCTGCTCACAATTCAAACTTGTTGGACCTTCATACAGATTTGCTCTACTTTGTGGCTATAAGAGCCTACACATTAATGAAAAGGCTATCCACAATATTTTTGAGTGTATCTTTGAAACGTTGTGCCCATTCAGCCAAAATACATTTTTGAGATTGGGTGCTGGTGTTGATTGGGAAGATCTGGCTCACAGTTGCTAAAAAAGGTGTTTAGCAGAGTTGAGGTCGGAACTTTGTGCAGACCACTCAAGTTCCTCCAATTCAAACTCATCAAAACCATGTATTTGTGGAGCTGGCTTCATGCACAGAAGCACAGGAATAGTGGAACAGAAAAAGGGTTGTCCCCAAACTGTTATTACAAGGATGGAAGAACACAATTGTCTAAAATGTCTTTGTATGCTGTAGCATTACCAGCACCCTTCACTGGAAACATCTGAACAC
The DNA here is from genome assembly GCF_000935625.1 of Nanorana parkeri. NCBI lineage: Eukaryota > Metazoa > Chordata > Amphibia > Anura > Dicroglossidae > Nanorana > Nanorana parkeri. Next base: position 466,817 of record NW_017306282.1, read on the forward strand.
AATTTGGAGGGGTGTCTACATAGTTTGGGCCATATGAGTAAGTGCGATGATCAGGTGTCCACAAACCTTTGGCCATATAGTGTCTGAAACCTGTGCAGAGTCAGCTGCCCTTCTCCTGATGTTATACTTGTCTGCAGCAGACTCCAGCTATTGATGTACAGATATTTCTCTTCTTGACTTCTATACTGCATATTATTGAGCAGCGATGACAGGGATGCTCAAGAATTAGCTAGTCTCTTACATACTAATGTAAGAGACAATGCTGACAAAACACATTGTGTGGACATTTTTCTTATGTATTGAGCTGACTAAACGGTGACAGTTTCCTAATGGGACATTTAATGTAATGTTATTGAATATACTGTATAATCCTCCATGTTTAATGGGTTTTCAAACTTATTTGCCCACAGTGAAAAGCCTTAAGGTATTTATATATAACTGCATTGTAAATATTATCTTTGTGACACTAATAAAATAACAAGCTTCAGGTCAGTGTGAATGCAACATTTAAACTCCGGGCTTTTGCTATTTTTTACCCACCTTTTTTAGAGGCTTTCATGACAGTCATGTGATGCACACATATGAGTCCTCTTTCGCTTTGGCTCTTCTTGGGGCCGGGTGGTCCTAACTGATACAGAGAGTGGTGCTGACATCAC